>NC_044906.1:74383279-74402065 GCF_001633185.2 Quercus lobata | reverse complement strand
GACCAGAACCAAGGCCTTGCATGGTCCTCGACTCAAGCCTATGGGGAAACCAAGTACAGAAGAAAAACTCAAAAGTTTTGGACAGAACCTAGGCCTTGCATGGTCCTCGGGCTCAAGCCTATGGGGAAATCAAGGACAGAAAAGAAAAAACTACAAGTTTTGGACAGAAGCAAGGCCTTGCATGGTCCTCGGACTCAAGCCTATGAGGAAACCAAGTACAGAAAAGAAAAAACTACAAGTTTTGACCAGAACCAAGGCCTTGCATGGTCCTCGACTCAAGCCTATGGGGAAACCAAGTACATAAAAGAAATCTTATAAGTTTTGGACAGAACCAAGGCCTTGCATGGTCCTCGGACTCAAGCCTATGGGAAAACCAAGTACATAAAAGAAATCTTAGAAGTTTTGGACAGAACTAAGGCCTTGCATGGTCCTCGGACTCAAGCCTATGGGGAAACCAAGTACACAAAATAAAAACTGTCACTAGAGCATTAAAATCCATCCGAAGAGGACTTCTCGTTAACAGTTGGGTCAGTCTTTAGTTGCACGGGTTCCCCGGTCTACCCGCAGATCCCCAGTGCCAAAGGGGCTAATACGATACGGCACAGTATGTTGTCCCAAGGGCACGATCCAAGTCCATCGCTGCTCGGCTGCTCTCTCGGATATTCGTCTAGCGTGCATCACGCAGCGCTCAGCAGCTATCTCGGTTAGTTCCATAAATTCAATCTATTGAGGATTACCATTGTTATACTTGATAATATTTGCGAGTTTAAACTAATAAGGGTTTGTATTAAAGTGTTCTTCCGTCCAGAATATTGTTAAAGGCATGTTTAGACTTAATATTCAGACCCAAAGTGGTTGTTGCAAAAAAAAAAAATAACAACATATGCATAAAGAAATAAACACATCTTTTATTAAGACAAAAGAACAGTACAGTGTGCAATAAAAGCTGAAACCAGCTTACATTAGAGTTAACTGCGTAAGCAAAAGAAAAGCACAAAAGAGTAAAGATGATGCCGAGGAGATATCTCAGAGGAGAGGTTGGCTACTGTTCCAAGATGTCGTCTAAGGAAACTATTCCTCGACGCTTCTACATGCCCATAACTCAGGCAGCCAAAGAACCTGACCTCAGGCTAACACCATCTGCAGCAAAGATGCAGGGAGCCGGCAGTTGGGAAGCCCCCGCAGAAATTTGCCTGCTACAAGGCAGACGGCGCTGATGGCGGAAATTCCTTCTTCGGGCATGCCAAAAATCTGGCATGACCAGAACCTGCTTCGGATTTTGACTAAAAGAAGGAGAAACATCCTTTCCCCTCTCTCGAATTGAAATATTCTCTTGAGTCTACGCCTCCTTGGCCTGTACCTCACTGTCTGGAGTCTCAGGAAGACACAGCGCTTTTGTGGCGGAGAGAGCTCCTTTGCCCCAATCCTCGCCTCAAACATGATGTACTAAGAGAGGAGACTGAAGAATTCGTGTGAAAGTAAAGCAACCTTCTCTCCTATTTATTTAAAAGAAGAGGTGATGGCATTTAATTCACGCAGCATCCCAAGGAACGCTACAGACAAAATGTCTCCGGCTCGATTTCCAATGCCGTCTGCAACCCTGAGATTAAAGGAGCCTCGTGAAGGCGCACCTCGAATACCGGGACGCCAAAAAGTACCGCGTGACCAAAGATTACGGAAATGCCTCTAAATCTGTGGGCCTAATAAATTCGCGGCCCAGGCCCGTTCTGCATGGAAGCCCACAGACTATGGCCCACACCAAGGAATAACCGTTACCAAGGACAACTTCCTGCTCGGCAAGTTATGAGACACCTGAGGAAAGACAGGTGCAAAGAGAAAAAGGGAGGGCACAAAGTTTTGGACAGAACCAAGGCCTTGTATGGTCCTCGGACTCAAGCCTATGGGGAAACCAAGTACAAAAATTATTATTATAAAAGATCATAAGTTTTGGACAGAACCAAGGCCTTGCATGGTCCTCGGACTCAAGCCTATGGGGAAACCAAGTACATAAAAAAAATCATAAGTTTTGGACAGAACCAAGGCCTTGCATGGTCCTCGGACTCAAGCCTATGGGGAAACCAAGTACAAAAATTATTATTTACAAGTTTTGGACAGAACCAAGGCCTTGTATGGTCCTCGGACTCAAGCCTATGGGGAACCAAGTAAAACATTATTATTATTAAAGTTTTGGAAAAGGACCAAGGCCTTGTATGGTCCTCGGACTCAAGCCTATGGGGAAACCAAGTACAAAACATTATATATTAAAGTTTTGGACAGAACCAAGGCCTTGTATGGTCCTCGGACTCAAGCCTATGGGAAACCAAGTACAAAACATTATTATTATTAAAGTTTTGGACAGAACCAAGGCCTTGCATGGTCCTCGGACTCAAGCCTATGGGGAAACCAAGTACAAAAATTATTATTATTACAAGTTTTGGACAGAACCAAGGCCTTGTATGGTCCTCGGACTCAAGCCTATGGGGAAACCAAGTACAAAACATTATTATTATTAAAGTTCTGGAAAGGACCAAGGCCTTGTATGGTCCTCGGACTCAAGCCTATGGGGAAACCAAGTACAAAACATTATTATTATTAAAGTTTTGGACAGAACCAAGGCCTTGCATGGTCCTCGGACCCAAGCCAGGGGGGTAAGTATTACTTTTTATTGGTCTGCCTTATCATGCCAGGCACTTCCATTAGAGTTATGGCAACATCTTTTTATTATTAAGTATTTTGGTCTTAGTCGTCATTGATTTAGATGCTATATGATTGTGCCGAGCGGCGCTTACAAATTTATAAAAAACAAAGAGACCGAACATGCAAAGTGAAATAGAAACAAGTTTTATTAATATGAAAAATTATTACAATATACAAAGAGAGGCTTCAACCAGCCTATACAAAAGAGGGGCTGTCGAAGCAGTACTAACATCCACAGTACAGATAAGCAAACGGTCAAGCGCCTTTTTAAACTTGTCTTCAAGGTCCCTCCGATCTCTGCCTCATAGCTGCTCATACTAAGAGAAGAACTCACTTTAAAAAAAAAAACGAAGAAGAAGGAAATAGTAAGGAAGAAATCAATGAAGAAGATGGAGGAGATGGATGAAGAAGATGGAGGACATGAGTAAGGAAGGAGGAGAAGAAGAGAGAAGAGATAAAAAGAAAGAAAATGAGCAAAAGAGGGAAAAGAGAAAGCACCAGAACGGAATTGGTGCTGGGAAGACTATAAGAAGAGGGCGGGGGAGGGCACCAGGGAGCAAAAGAGGGAGAAGCAGAAGCACTTAGCCCCTGCCTCAGCCCTGACTCCTAACACGCTGGTGCCATATTAGGTACGCTCGTGAGGAGCCGGGTGGTGCTGGTCTTAGTTGTTCTCGACTCAGTCACGCCGAGAATTCAACATGACGAGCCCCTGCTTCGGATTTTGGCTAAAAGAGAGGCGGGACAGATCTTAAGTCTGCGCCACCCTTGCCCTGACCGAGCCATTTCAAGTTTTGTCAGGATATGGTGTTTTGAGGAGGAGTGTGTTTCCTTCATCATTCGTTATGGAGGACGTGTACGGATATGATGTATAACAAACAGACTAAGCAGACGCTAAAAGAGGCTACGGGTTTCAGATCTCAGAAGGAAGGGGAGGAGTCTGTACGAAAGTGATTGCCTCCTGCTTGCCTTCTTATAGGAAGAACCAAACAGAGGGAATTAAACGCATTCAAAGTTTCCAAAAGAATCTGAAGAAAAAGAGGCGTCCATTCCGCCTCCCTACCTTATCAGATGAGCCGCCGGACATAAATGAGCCTCGTAAAGGGGATTTACTAAAGGCGTGTCTGGGATAGTCAATCGGCAGGAGCAGATCACGAGCAGATTAAACGGACTCCCTTGAAAAACGGCTAACTTCGTGGACAGGCGGAAAACCGCTCACATAAATGCGGGGTCAAATTAAATGGGCCATATTGAGGGCCCGGGTTTGCCAAAACCCTCCTTTCCAACCCGGAAGTCAGACAGAAGGGTTTTGAGGGGCTATTGTGGGGCCCAACAATTCATGGACCAGGCCCATTTATCCTTAGAGCGTCCGAAGGCTCAATCCGAGGAGAGCTGTGGCCCAAGCTCTACAACGCAGAGCACAAAACAATTTTTGGGAAGCAGCCGAGGACAGTTTAGTCCTCGGCAGATCCATAATCCCACCAGAATAAAGGGGCAAAACTGGTATAGGGACGAATTAGTAAGGAAATCCAGAATATCTTGGGGAAGTTATCCATACTACCTTTCTAGATTAGGCCCGACGCCTGACAGAGCCGTACTCTGCAGTTTTATCAAACCATCCCCAACAATTCCGGGATTGGACTGATGGGACAAATGTCAGTGTTCGTAAAGATTGACCCTACACGTGGACGAAGGGCAATGAATGCAAGCTAGTATAAAATAAGGAAGTAAGTAGATCTGGGGAGGCCCCTTTTTTCCACCTCCGAAAAAAGAGAGACTAGATGGGAAAACATCTCAGGAACACCGGACTTCATGGAAGAAAGTCCGTCGTTGGGCAACCGAGGGAAGACCTCAACAGGTCCTCGGATCAACTCCGAGGAGCTCCATCCCACGGGGTACGACGCCTCAGGGCTTAAATGTTCATACCCAATTCCCTTTTTCTACGTAGATTCCTCTAAAGCCATGACCGGACAACGCCACTTGACCAACGGCTAGCTTTTCAAGCCCACTCTCTACAAATTATATTGTGAGGGATCTTTCGTACGCGAGCCCAACATCCTTATTGGGCCGCCAGAGAATTGTGTCCTTACAGTTAGTTTTATTAATCCTACACCTTATAAAATTGGTCAAAAATCTGAAAAAATATGACTTTATTAGCATAAAATTGTTTTTTAATAGACACCTTCTGATACCGGTTAACACTTAACACTATCTTTTATTTTGTGTGTGGGTGGAAAACCGATAAAATATATTTTACTATTCCATTTGAGGATAATAATAAGATAATAAAACAAAGTTTGTGTCAGAAAGACCACGTGTCTATTTATAGCCCTCTTGTGATTGCCACTTGGCTCATTAAAGTTTTTTTTTTTTTTTTAAGGGTCTTTTGGGAACATAAAAAAGTACACTTTTATTTTGTTTCCCTCACAATCCCAAGATACTTTCTTGCTTTTGTTTTCTTTGTAATTGCTTTTAGAAAGAAATTTCATGCGTCTATAACTGATGCTAAAAAAATATATATTGTGAAAAAGGTGTAAAACTCATTAAAATTGTAATTAACATATAAAAGTGAGGTCTCTTCCAATCCAATTTGACATGCTAACAATTTATAGATGTATATTGAATTTGAATTTGGTAAAAACAATGTGTATAACCCATGTTTTACATTATTTAATAAAAAATTGGTACATTAGTTTATTACTTAAAATTCAATACATTATACCACAAATAATAACATCTCAATAAATTCAAAGTAAGTTGAATTTTCAAATGGGTATTAGAATTGATTGAGTGTGGTTATGCCTATTCTTTAATATGTATTATGATAATGTGGCATGTTGAGATTGAAGTGAATAAAACTTGGGTTTTACACCACATTCTTATAGAATTTAATCTCATATATATTTATTTTGCTATTGTTATTAATGTGGCATTAATCACATTTTTTGTTACATAAATATATAACCATTTTATAGTAAAATTTATAATAACTTTTTTCTTTTGTTTTATTATTCTCTCAATGAGTTCTTAATTATTTGTAGATTGCACCAAATTATTTCAAATTATCATTTAGCGTTTGGATTAACCTTTTACTAAAGCTTATATTTATTTATGTACCTAAAATTAGTATAAAAAGGCCATTATACAACACAAGTAAATTACTTAGCGTGCGTATGGATTTGACGTTTTGCCTAATTCATACGTTTTGCCTTTTTTTTTTTAGGTCTCATAGGTAGTGTTTACTTTTTCACTAAATTCAGCAAAATATAAATTTTTAGATAAATTTGGGTCTCACAGTACTATTTACGCATTTAAAAATTATTTTATCATAATACTTTTAGTAATAAATTTTTAATTTTTAGCAAATAAACGATATCTAAATACACTTTTAATCAAAAGAAGAGAAATAATTTAAACGCACGTAATAAATAACACAATAAATATATAGTTTTTTTTGGGAGAAACCAATGAATATGTAGTTAAGTTAACATACACCACGTACACAATCAATCAAAGTAAATAAAATAAAATAAAGGATTTTTTTTTTCTCAAATAAGACGGGTTTGTTCTATAGCTCTGTTAATGATCGCCACTTGTTTGAGTCTCACAACTACTTTCTTTTCGTGAAGGGCAATTGTGGGAACATACTAAGTACACATTTTTTTTTTAAAATTTTTTTTTATTATATAGGTCTGGTTAATGTGTGCTTTTAGGTCATACATTAACTATTCATTTTAAAAAAATTTTAATAAAAAATTGAAAAAATTGTTAAAATAATTAATTATTTTTTCGTTTTTTATAAATTTTCTTCTAAAATAGTTTAATTAATCCATTTTTTTATTACTAAGTATTTTCACAAAACCAAAATTTTAGTTCCTACTTTTGTACCTTTTGTTTTTCCCAGTTTTGTTTAACTGTCTTTCTTTTCATGTTTTCTGTTTCCTCTCTCATTCTCTCTCTCTCTCTGCTTCACTCTTTGAAGACTGTACCTTTTATTTTTTTTCCCACTTGAAATTTGTTTGTAAATAACATAAATATTCGAAATAAGAGAGACAGAGTCAGAGAGAGTTTCAAAGGTTTCTGTTTTGGTTTTTTGGATTATTTCTGATTTGGGTTTTGCTTAAAAGCCTTGATTTTTTTTTATTGGGTTGGTATCTAGATTAAGCAATATTGAGTGCAAGTTTGGATTTTTAATCATGGGTTTAGCTGAAACAGATCACAGACTTCTTGTTGTTGTGTTAAACCGGCAGAGATATAGATATTAGTTGCTGAAGAAGCAAAAAAAGAAGAAGTTAAATATATTTTTTTGTTCTGTTTTCTTTGTTTTTATGATACAAATGGGTGAAGCTAGTGAAGAAGCTAGAAGAAGAGCAATGGAAAGTCTTTCTTTGGAAATAGAGAAGTACCCAAGAGATCTATTGCAGAGATTTACGTGTATGAGCAGCAACACACAGAAACAGAAATCCAATGAAGAAGAAGAGGAAGAAGAGGAAGAGGAGATTGAGCTGAATCTGGGTTTATCATTAGGTGGTCGATTTGGTGTTGATAAGAGCAAGAAGGGGCTGATAAGGTCGTCTTCTATAGACATGTCATATAGGAACACAATAGATGTGTCGTATAGGACTAATACGACAGTGCTGACAAGGACTTCTTCTCTTCCTACAGAGACAGAGGAGGAGTGGAGGAAGAGGAAGGAGTTGCAGACATTGCGGCGAATGGCGGCGAAGAGAAGGCGGTCGGAGAAGCAGAGGAGTTGTAAGGCTGAGAGGGAAGAGGAGAGGAAGGAAATTGAGAGTCCAGTGGGATTGAATTTGAGAGATAGGCAACAGTCTCTTTCTCTGCCTGTGGCTATGGCTAATAGGCTTAATTCCACTTTGTCTTTGCCTTTTGGGATGCCCCCTTGGGAGAGTAATAAACGTCTTCAAGCTCAAGGTATATTAATATTAGCATTTGTTTGTTTGTTTTGTTGTTTTTTTGTTTTCTTCCCTTTTTTAAAATATATTTTAAGTGGGAAGAGGAATTCTAATCCTGTTGGGAAACACTAGAAGTAATATTAGCATTTGTTGTTTTTATCTATGTGTATGCATTTAATTGGTGAGCTACATGTTGGATGTCTCTATTGGAAACATTAGGACTAATACTACAATTCTCAACAACTTGTGAAAAAGGTTGTGAATTCTTGTAACACTTAAATTTCACCAAAAAAATTAGTTTGTTGAGAATTCATAATAAGGCTTGGTTGTTGTTGTAGTTTGAATTTTAAAATTTTGGTATGAATTGTTTAGTTAGATGGGTGGAATTGGACTAATTTTTCTTTTAAAGTTTGTTTGACTAGGTGTTCTGTTTGCTCTTGGAATTGGTGTTTGCAATTGATGTAGGGGATATTCTTTAGGTTTTCACAAGTACACCAATATTATGATGATCTTTTTGTTTCAATGGGTGTTTTCTTAAAATGTGCTTTCTAAGATTGTTTTAGGTAGGAGAGACATATTTTTTGGTTGCTGAGAAAATTGGGGAACAGAAAAAAGGAAATTGGACAATGAGTCATTCAAGACTACGAATCCCAATAGTTGTGTTATGCCTGTTAAAGTCTGATTAAGTGGGTTGCTTTTTTTTTACTTTTCAAAAAGTAATTGGAAACATTGACTGAACAAAGAGATTCAAAGAATTAGTAAAATTATGTTCATCAATAGAAGAAGTTGAATACTACTTTTTTACTAAACATTAAACTGATTGTTCCCCTAAAGATGGAAAATGGGTTAAATTGAAATAATGCATGACCCTTAAGGGTCCACATGATATTGTATTCACAGTGATTGAACCCAAAACCAATGCTTATTGTGCCGTGCAATATACTAGATAGTTTAGTGGATGCTCCTGTTTGCTAATTTTAATTATGTGCTTTTATGCATAAACTAAGGAATAAGTAAAGAGCTAACTGTAGTTCCATTCCTTTATCAGGGAAAAAAACATTATACTAGGTGGAGCTCACTTGAGTTGAATCCCTAAAAGTCTTGGTACCTTATCTGGATGCTTCTTAACTTTTAAGCAACCTGATGAGTCAGTTACCTCAACTTGTTTTGACACTCAGTTTTACACCACTCAAACTAAAGAGGGAAGAGAGAGGTAGAGGCAATTTTCTTAATAAAGGAATTGCCTGAATCTGTGTTGTGTTATTATTGGTTGCCTGGTCCAATGATGGTGATGCAAACCCTTTGGCCATTCATTGGAACCCATCAAAGCTTCTGTGCACAATGACATGGAAACTCGTTTTTCCCTGTTACAAAGCTACTGTGTTGGATGTTACAGTTCTTGAGTCTGGCTTATAATGTACCCAAAATTACAATTCTATGTTTATTTTCTGAATGAGTTCATATTTAAGGTGATATTTTGATATTTATGAAGTGCTTGCATAAATTATGCCATATTAGATGGGTGTTAAGTTTACCATGATGTATAAAAGAAGAATAATAAATACTTCTGTATGTTAGCCATGTTCCTGTGACCTGTCTCCTTGGTTTTGGAGGTTGTGCAGTCTGTTGCCTTGATACACCTCTACTCAGTAATCAACCAAAAGATTATGTGACATATATTTGTTAGACATGCTCTGGCCACAACGGAGTATGAAGATTGCTAACAAATGCAACCTCCAGGACATTGTCATAAACATCTCAGCCCCTAGCCCTAGGTATGGATGAACAAGGAAAAGAAAGTGTCAATTTCTTAAGTAATTCAATCTTTGATTCTAGTTATACAAGTTGATGCTATTTCTAACTTTTTGGTCTGTGTCATGGATCCTTTAACTTGAATTTTCTCTCAAATTGGAGGAGGCAGTTTTCAATAATCTAAACCCCAAATTTGTCAATTTTTGGCCTGTGATTGGTTCTTAAACATTTTTCCAAGTTTTCACTCACTGCATGCAACCAAGCTGTGTGTGATCTTCTTCTCAAAAAAAAAAAAAAAAAACCTGTGTATGATCTGTATCACCAAGTTCTTATGCTTGCCACTGTGTTGGTTTGCATGTGAAGGAAAATGATAGGTTAACTCCTCGTGTTTGTAGCTCATGGTATCATATTTTCGAAAAATTGAATTGGAGAATTCTTTTACTTTCAAATCAAGGTCCATATCAAATTTCAGATTGATAGTTCCCATGAGAAAAAGCATCTTGACCATACAGTTCCTTCCACTATTGCATTGTGACGCCTCTACCTAATCTGCACTGAGCTCATTGATGCTTGTCAAAATGATGACTTACTACATGCTTCAGAGAGGAATATTTACTGCATTTCTGTGTTTTCATTTCAGCCACACATACATTGTTAACATGTTCACTGTTGGTGGATCACCATTCTATTTTGAAAGGCATAATTTGTCCAATATGTGTTTTTGTGTATTTGAGTACATGATTTGTCCCTCTTAAAACTATTTGAACCTTGTAGGTGCTTGTTTGAACTTTTACAAATTTTAGATATGAACCATCAAATAACTAGGGCAGGTTTATTAAAGAGATCCTTAGACTGGATATGGAAGAGGTTGGTTTCCTGGTGGAAAGCAATGAGATGTTTCCAAGTGGCTAGAAGGTGTTATGAAGATCATGCGCGCCATAGATTGCCATAGACAGGAACACACTCTGGTAAATATTGAAATTTGATGCTGATCATGAGAGAATGATACCAAATTTCTATTGCTCGGAAATTACTGCACAAGTAACTTTTGGAGAGAGTAGGTAGGTATACCAATTGATCCAGTATAGGGTAATTAGAAGATAAAAATTGGATTTTAGTTGAAAGTCTAGTAACTGGTTTTTGTGACTGCTGATCCTTGCATGTGGACTAGATTGATTTATTATCAAAATTTTGACAATTGTAATACATATGAAGCCATGCACCAGCTAATTACAGTAGGTAGTGTAATTGAAGACTAACTTAGCTAATTACAAAATTTGATCAAGACTAGTGGTTTGTTCTCAGGCACAGAGACAGCACCACTGCTCATCCAAGACTGTTCTATATGCAATTGCAGCAATTACTAATCATTTATGCTTCATAGGAAAAGTTAATCTTTTAATTCAATGTGAACATTCTTAATGCAATCTGGCAAGCTGCAAGTGATAATTATTATGAATGTGGAAAAATAGAGGAGACTTTGCAGAGGATATAGGAGACACAGGTGTTTGAAAATCATTCTAGTGCTGATTGGAAGGAAGTTGTATTTAATTGATATTGCTTCACATAGCACTCTGAATTCCTAATTATTTTGAACTTGTTTGACTAAGGGAAAAAAGAAAGGATTGAAACACCTTGAGCCAATGGTCTTTGGACTTAAAAAGGAATCTCGTCCCCATAAAAGTATGTTGTCATCAGTTCAATTCAAAGGATGATGTAATCAGTTCAATTTATACAGGAGTGTGAGTCGAATTTTCCTACCAAAAACATAGGGGATGTGGTTAAAACTACTTAAAACTTGACTATTCTGTATATATCAATAATTGAAAAGATAGAATGAAAAGTATTCAAATTTCATGTCGCAAATGAAATAAGTGGACTATAATTTGTCAATGCATAGTTTTATTTGAGCTGTGTTGTATCATCTTTCTTGCTGTTTACAGTTGGGTTAGCTTGTTTGACGGATGTCACTTTCTTTCTTTGACTTTTTTCCTTATATACATCCGGTGTACTAGGGTTGCATCCCTTCTTGCTTTTCTTTTAATGAATTTTTTACTATTAAAAACTTTCTTCCTTTGCTCCTATGGGTGCAGAGTGAAGACCTTGGTAATTACATAGTCGGAATTTCTAAATGTTATACTGAAAGATGCTTAGCTTGAATTTCCAGCTATACTTAGCAAATATTACATCAAATTTTGGAGTTTGTTATCAATTTATTCTATGTTTGGTAAAGGAAATGATGTAATGAAGTACAAATTCTTAGTTTTATTTTCTTATTGGTTTTCCTATACCTACAGGATTGAGCACTTGTGGTGAAGCAAGAAGCTCTGCTAGTAATCAGTCCTTACAAGAGCAAAGCAATCAGGAGGCTGTAGGTTCTTCAAGTACAAAGGCCAATGAAAATCTGTGCAGAAGTTCCACAGCAGAGATGGATTCTCCATCAAAGAAACCTGTTTATGCGGAAAATAGAGTGAAGGAGGTTGGGATGAATGCAATGGAAGATATGCCTTGTGTTTTCACAAAAGGAGATGGTCCTAATGGGAGAAGAGTAGATGGCATCCTATACAAGTATGGGAAGGGAGAGGAGGTGAGGATAATGTGTGTATGCCATGGAACCTTTCTCTCGCCGGCAGAGTTTGTCAAGCATGCTGGTGGTGGTGATGTTGCTCATCCACTTAGGCATATAGTTATAAACCCTTCTTCTACTTCCTTTCTGTGATGTTGGCTTCCTTGTCAATTTTCATCCCTTAAAAGAAAGGGTTGTAGAATACATTAAATAGAAGAAAAGAAAATTTAGAAGTAACAGCCTTTTTTTGTTGTTTATTTTTTGTTAGGTTCTTCAAAGAGAACTGTTTTCTATAACTTCTGCTCATGTTATGGAAGAGATTATAAATGCATCTCTTAGCAGTCCTTCATTGACCTTTGTGCTTTCCCCCTCGTTTGTTTGAAAGCTGAGTGTGCATGGGAAATATAAAGAAGGCAAATAAGCAGGAACATGGTAACCTGCTGATAATTGTTTCTTTTAGAAAAAGCTAAATTACTACAAATTTTGCAACAAAATACTTACAAAGTAACGTGACAATGAATGGAGTTAGGAAATCTAATTTGCTAAGATTAATTTTAGTGAATTACAAATGTTTAATGTTTAATAATGCCTTTTGTGTTACTAAAATATTCTCTAAATTCAATAACTAATAGCCATGCAAATTTTCTAGATATTAAAAACAAAAAATTTTAAAGAATGGTTAAACAGAGGAATGATTTTTTTTTTTTAAATTTTAATTTTCTATTATTATATTATTTTTATTTAAATTAACAAAAAGTTTGAAGCCGAAATTCTAACCCCCCGGAACTCATAACTCATAAGTCAATAGATCTCGAATTAATTGTTAACAATAACTATTAGTTATTTTTTTTAAAAAAAATTAATGTTGATATGAACAAAAAGTTGATATGAACAAAAAGTGTGAAATTGAATTTTAATCCCTCATAACTCATAAATCAAGTAGATTTCCAATTGGTAATCAAATAAGTAAAAAAATGAAAGGATTACAAATTAACAATTCAACTTAAAAAAAAAAAAAAAAATTTAAACAAAAGAACTAGAGCCCAATGTAAATTCATGCCTTACAAAAGATGGAGTATATTAGTAGTTGGATGGCATTAGGACATAAAAGTAGGATATGGTGATTTACATAAGCGTAATATTTAATTTTTTTGGTTAATAAATAGTTAATGGTAAAACTATTCTTACCTTTTCTTTTATTGCTCAAACTTAAATATCAAAAAAAAAAAAAAAAAAAGGAAAAAAAAAAAAAAAAGAGAAGCGCGAGATGACCAGAATACTACAAACACTTGGAGTGTATCCAGAGAAATAGTTGAAGTGTAGTATACTACAAACACTGCATGAAAACGAAACATTATCAAATTGCACTATATAAACCTACAACACTCAGAGTGATAATCCAAATTCATTCTAATCAAATTCTTTGAGTGAGAGAGAGAAGCTAAAATGTCTTTCTATAGTAAGTTTCTGTTTTTATTATTTTTTTAATTTTTAATTTTTAATTTTTTTTTTAAAGTTAAATATTGTTTGTTCTGTTCATTCTTTCATTGGATTAACTATGTTAGTCACCTTGTTTTGTTAATTCTAGTTTGTTTGCAATGTTATATGTGAGGAATTTGCATCTGTGCTAATTTTATTAGAGACCTTAAGTGCAGTATTTCTGTATTTGTATTATTTTATTAGAGATCTTAAGTGCATGCATATTACTATGTGATACTTTGTACCAGAAATATTCTGGATATATATATTTTTTTTACATTAGACTGTCAGTGATTGATCACTATCCCGCATGGAAGAAAGGAGAGAGAGATAAGGAAAAAAAAAACTATAATATATTAGAGTGGAATCTTAATTGAAAATCTAAAATAAATTCTAATTGCATCTTAATTCTGTATTATGTGTCTTTCTTAAAATTATAATTTGACACCAAGAGTGTGTTTGGCTTTTTCTTAATTCCCGTAACTTTTTTGCGTAGTCTTTATAAAAAGATATGGTTTTGGTAACTTTTATATTAAATATATTAATATTTTGGTATTTTGCATAGTGTTTGTCTTTTTGAGTTTGCTGATTACTTATTTCATGTATAGAAGGGAAAAAAAGTAATATTTTTTATTTGGTCTGTGATCTGCAAAAATATTGCTTTTCTTTCTGATAGAAAAAAGTGAGACATGTTTCTTTTTGTTTTTGGAGTTTGTAAGCTTGTTGAGTTGCCACATATATTGCTAGATTTAATATTAAATTTTGTGTCTTGTACTTTATGGTGCTTACTGTTTTTAAGTCAAAAGTTTAGTACTATGAATTCAAGTTATTCCACAAATTCATAAACGGTATGAATAAAAGTTATCCATATAAATCTCAAAGAATAACATAGTCGTGGATTTATAATTTATGAAGTGGAGGTTATTGATTGGAAAAAAACAATCAATATGATAGAATGTGATCCGGTTTCTTTTTTCAGTTTTCTTTTCTATTGAGGGAGGTGACTTGATTCATTAATATTTTTTTTTATCAAATTAGTTATTTATATATATAAAATAATATTATCCTAATCACATTGATTGATCCTTAGAATTGCTTAATCAGCCATGTGTTCCATAACCATTTTCAGTTTACTTGATAAAATTCTTGTTTAGCTTGAAGAACACTAATGTGAACATTGCTGTTTGTACTTGACAGAGTTTGTCCTGGTTCCTTTTCTAGTTCTTCTAACTATTGAAAGCTGTGTTGGAAGAACACTTCCAAGTAAATTATCTGATAGTACTAAACAGCCCCTACAAACATCTCGACCATATAACATTGCTCATCGAGGTTCAAATGGAGAGTTTCCTGAAGAAACTGCTGCTGCATACATGGTATATATGCCTCCTATCTATATTTAGTTTGATATATGTGATTGAAGCATTAACTTGGATTCCACATTTGTTAATATCACATCTTCTTTTGTTTGATACAAGGGCTTTGAATACTAGCATACATTATTAGATTATCTTTTTCTTCTACCTACTTTTTTGTTCAACTTTTTTACAAAATATTAAAAAAAAAAAAAAAGGCTGTTAAAATATTATATCTAGTTAAAGAATTGCCAAATTGCATGGATTTTAAGTTATCAAGCAACTCCTTTGGTGCTCAACCATGAATTTGTTTGCACATTGGATTGTTGTGTTTATTTTTATATATCATTTTATACCTTACAGTGCAATAATGAATATTCCCTAAACTTGTTATTTGGCTATTGTAGAGAGCTATTGAAGAGGGGGCAGATTTCATAGAAACAGACATCCTCGCCACTAAAGATGGTGTGCTGATATGCTCCCACGATGTAACACTTGGTGATAGAACAAATATTGCAAACTTTAGTCAGTTTGCTGATAGAAAAAGAACCTATGAGGTTCAATATGTGAACATGACTGATTGGTTCGTAGGTATGTATCACAGCTTCTCTTTGTATTTCTTCTACTTTTATGTTTTAAATGTAATTATGAATATGACTTTTATGCTGAATATCTTAATCTCTTTTTCTGTTTTTCATAAATTGTCTAGAACATAAGATACAATTCATCAATCTGAGTCTAGCCAACTTTGATTATGTGCAGTTGACTTTACACTGGAAGAATTGAAGTTATTAGGGGTGAACCAACGGTTCAGTTTTCGAGATCAACAATATAATGGTTTGTTTTCGTTTTTATTTTTAGTAAATCTTCCGAGTACTTATTTGTTCTCCCTACTTTTCTCTGGATTCTATACCATTTGTTGGCTCATAATTTATCTATCATTTAACGATGGCGACTGTTCTATCCCATACCAAGTCGTGATTAAACTTATTTTTTAAACTATATCATCATAATAGAATTGATAGCAAAAGGGATGGGTGGGAGCCCAACCCATTGGCTACTTGGATTTAAAATTTTCAATAAATAAAAGAAAAATTGTAATGATACATTTTCTAAAATTGCACAAGTTGACATATGTTGATTTCCTCTATTTAAGGTATGATTTTGGTTTCCTCTAATAAAAAATTATTAATTTCTTAATCACACATACTGTGACATATTGTTTGATCATGTTTTAAAGATGCTTCTTGTAGTGTTTTCTTCTCTTTTATATAATAGTGACATGTTTGTTTTAGTTATTTTCATAAAGCAAGGTACACTTGGAGTTGTCCAAACTGCCTAATGCCAGTTTAAACTCATCACAACTTGTTTCAATTTTATTATTGTGTCTTTGAGTGAAATGACAAGCCATAATATAATTAAACATAATATGAAAAGCTTAATTGAGTTTAGTTTGAACTTAGTAATGAATGTAATTTTTATTTAAGATTACGAAAACTATCTCATTGATTAACTATAATTTATTGTATACCAATCTGTTTGTTCTTTAGGGAAGTTTCCAATTATAACCTTCGAAGAGTACATATCAATTGCACTGGATGCAAAAAGAGTGGTTGGAATATATCCGGAAATAAAGAATCCTGTTTTTGTCAATCAACGTGTAAGTGATTTTCCCTGTGTCATCATCATAGTTGATAACATGAAAACTATACCAACTCAACTCATACAGTTTTGGTACTTGAATCAATTAGATAGTGATCATGTATCTCCTTTATATTCATCAACAAACTATGTAGCCAACACCTCTACCAATTGTACAACAGGTCAAATGGTCAGATGGGAAGAAGTTTGAAGATAAATTTGTGGAGACACTGAAGAAATATGGATACAAAGGTTCATATGGTTCAAAAGAATGGCTGAAGCAACCTGCCTTTATTCAGTCATTTGCTCCATCTTCACTCACATATGTTGCAAACCTCACTGATTTGCCCAAAGTTTTCTTAATTGATGATGTGACAATACGAACAGAAGACACCAATCAGGCTTGTTCTTTACTCTCATTCTGGAAATCTGATTGACTTCTATAAATTGACTTCCAAATATGAATCATTTTGACAGTGAATATATATATGGCTGGTATTGTAGTGGAAATCTTAGGTAATATTCATTTAATAAGGTCCATAAATGGCTTTTACGCTTTTAGCTGACATTCAACAGATATGAGTGGTAGTGGTGTATTGGGCAGGGAACTCAAAAAGCCCATTAACAGCCTTAATTTGATAATAATAGAAAATAATTTTCAATTTTGTTTTAGAATAATAGATAATTTATTTATGGAGTCCATGTTTAGATATAAGTTTAATTATATTTAAGGTAAATTTTGTTATAGGTATGACAATAAAGAAAATTTCAACTACTTTGATAACAATAATTTGATTTCCAAAGGTCTTCTAGGTCTATAGTTGTACTTCAAATAATCTCAAGCACAAACTACATAGTTCTCTTTGTCATGGTTAAAAGTATTATCTTAAAATATTTCAGATAGTTATTTCAAATAGTTACCCTTTTTTTTATGGCCGACAAGGGGGGTCGGGGGTGACTATTGTGACTCACCCCCTTGAGCGTGATCATATGAGCACCCCCCATTAGAGAATGTTGGATTGAGCCATAGCTATTGTGGTTGGGGGTGACTAGAGCTAGTAAATCAGGGGTTAGCTGCAAGAGGCAACCCCACTTCTCGCTAGGGTTTGAATGTGGGACCTCAAGACAGCGATCACACACCTTGACCAGGAGGCTACCCCTCTCAATGGTAGATAGTTACTTGATGCAGTCACTTTTTATTATATGTTTCATGGAGTAAACTTCTTTCTAGTAATTGCTTTAGCTTTTCTAATAATAGTTGTGTTCTTGTTGAATAAATGCTTTGTGCAGACATATTATGAGCTTACTTCAGATAGCTATTTGGATTTTATAAAGAACTTTGTGATTGGAATTGGACCATGGAAGGATACAGTTGTTACTACAAAAAACAATTATTTGGATGAAGTAACTGATCTTGTTGCCAAAGCACATGCTCGTGGCCTACAGGTGCATATCTTTTCCTTAATGCATGATGTTTAAGATTTGTTAGGGAACTTAGTAAGCACAGCGATTACTATTATATGTTTTACAAAAACTGGTTAGAACATGATTGATAGCAAGTTCTTTCTTATCATTTCAGGTGCACCCATATACTTTCCGGAATGAAAATTCTTTCCTACACTTCGACTTCCACCAAGATCCATATGTTGAATATGATTACTGGATAAACAAGATTGGAGTTGATGGACTCTTCACTGATTTCACAGGAAGCCTCCATAATTTCCAAGAAAAGACATCCCCTCTCTCCTAAAAATTAAGATAGTAGATTGGACTCTTAGTTATGTTGAACTTCTTGTGGAGAAGAACAAGTCCTTAAATGGTAATTTTAGCTTTAGTATCTTAGTTTGCTTTCGATAGGTTATGTTGAACATGTTAGGGAGAAGAACAAATCCTTGAATGGTAATTTCAAACTATCTTCTTTATCTTTGGTTTTAATTTTCTTCATTTTTGAACCTTTATATTCATATTGATTGGGAAATTGTTCAAAAAGTAGCATAAATAAAAATTACCACCACTCTTGTTTATTGTGGTGAGTAGGCTGCTATAAACTCACAAACGTGTGTAGGAATGTCGTTAGCCTGTTGCCACATTTTTCCAAGATAAAGGAACTGTAGGATCATGCCAAATACTCATATACAACTCTATTACGAACTTGTTGTAAAATGGCCTCAATTATCAACTCATATCCAATTTCTGTACACTCATTATCTTAGCCTAAAAGAAGAAAACAATCCTCTTACACACATATACACGGATGAAGATATTATTACATAGAACTTAAAGAATAGTTGATACAAATGAAAGCAATAATTAACAAGGGTAGGTGTGTCCTTACAAATAGAGCAATTGACAAACCTTTGGACATATTTTGCAACTAATTGAGGTGCCT
>NC_044906.1:74272816-74382279 GCF_001633185.2 Quercus lobata | reverse complement strand
ACACCAACAACCACCACATCAACCCTGTAGCCAGAATCTTCAATCTGGAAGTCTGCTGGTGCATCATAAGTTCACATATCAGGATCCTCATACATGAAGAAGATATACTGTTTATAGTTTAGAAAAACTAAGAATTCATTTTTATATTGAAATTTCAAACTTACAGTAGCCCCCTCATATAGTATTCATAAATTTCTACGCCCACAATATTTAACATCTGATAGAGGACCAACTAGATTCTTTGATTTTGTTTTTTGGTATCAATATTCAAGAAAAATGAACTTACAAATCCACAAGTGCACAATTATGTTAAACCAGGAAAATAAAGTAGTTCATACAAAAAAAAAACTAATAAGGCAAGGCCCAAGTCAGGGAAGTATAAATAAGGACCAATATATCAGGAGACAATCCTAGATTCGAATGCAAATTATTTCAGTATCAATAAGGATAATCTCAATCAAAAAAATAATCAGAAAACCTAAAAAGGTTGACCTTGTTATGCTTATCAATCAGAAAAGCTTGAGCTACAGTGAAAAGAAATAGGAAAACTGAATGATGTGGAAAAAAGATAACTCACTCTGTGAGTCCACATGCAGCTGTTTTGATGTAAATATCAGCAACTCCACACCATTAAAGGAGCTTCTCATCATTGAATTTTGGACCTCCATCTGCTCAAACAGGGAGGCAGCGTGCTCTTTGGAACTATAAGTGAATAGAAGATGTATAAAAAACTGCATAACCAAAAGATGACTTAAAAGTTGGAGCAGAGATAGCCACACAAAAATCAGATGCCAAGACAAACCTCTCAATATTATCATCAGGGGAAAAGTATAGAGCAATGTCACGAAGATCAGGACAATCATTCTGAAAAAGATCTGCCAAAATTTGGGATTGAGGAAGCAACTCAACACTAAGGACTAGAGGAATTTTTCCTGAAAACTCAGAGGCCCTACGACTGATGGAGGGTGGAAGTTGAGCCTTGAACCCACCAAGAAAGTTTTTAGGTGTAGAATTAGTAACAAAAAATCCTCCCCTGAAGAAAGAAAAATCTTGCATTTCTCACAAATCCAATAGAGAAAAAAAAGGAAATGTTTGCCATGTACATCCTAAGAAACAATCTATTAGACAAAATAATGAAAATATGTTACTTCTAAACATTCTTTTTATGATTGAATGAGTTCCAACATCATGAAAGAACAGATTATATACAAAATAAGAAGAGATTGGTTACCGACTTCCAAGTAGCATGTGAAGTAGGGAGATAATCGCAGTATATCTTGAATATAGGTAAAATATTCAGCAACTCGCTTTTTTCAACATCAGAGTTCTTTTGTTCAGCAACAGCTTGGGACTTACCACCTACAAAATACAGAAACAGCAATAAGTAAGAGCAATTAGGTTACCAAATTGTTATATTGCCTACTACAGTCCCAATTATAAACACAATTTCAATAACACAAAAGCAACAAGCTACAGGTTCAAGTCCATGAATCAGCCCCTGCAAAAGTGGGACTTTGTGCACTAGGTACAACTCTTTTTCTATCTTATTAATGCTCTTTTACTAGAAGACTGCGGCAGAAAGTGTTATGATTGAGTTTGTTTTAAAGGCTGTTGAATGGATGGGTACTAGGGGATTCACTCCCTTTATACAAGCTAGCTTGGGCTTCTTTCATTTATCATGTCTGGCTGTCAAGAACTGCAAGAGTTCACAGTGGTCTGATTCACGAAGAGGAGAAGATTATGGGTTAATCAAGAACGAGGTTAGAGCTAGAATGGGAGTATGCAATGGATTCAAAAAAATTGAACCATAGGGTACTGTCTAGTTATTTGGATATATGTTTCTTAATTATAGAATCACTATCTAGCAGTTTGGTATTGTGTTCTGCTGTTGTTGCTGCTTGTCATTTGATTGTTTCTAATTTTTCATGTAAGTATCTTTCTTTTGTTTCTGATTAATTTAAACATCTTTCTTGATTGTTTAATGAAAGTATCTAATTCAAAAAAAAAAAAAAACTGAGACCTGCTGTAGCCATTTCAGAGCAATCTATTGTCATGGTTCTCAGGGTGATGTCCTTCCCACCAGCTTCTGGCAATACCATCCCACTTGACAAACGTGATTTACAAATCCAATCTTCTGGAATATCATGGAGAACAACCGGCATGCAATAACTGAAAATGGAGAGATCAGAATGACAATCTTTGCACCATATTTATCAATTGAAAAGCATATAATTAAAGAGTTAAGGCATGAAACGAATCAAAAGAATGAACCATAAACATCCAACCTATTTCATCCAAGTGACCTTACAAAACTTTAAGAGTACTACATAGAATGATCATTTCAGTTCAAGAGCTGAAAAGTACAAGAACAAGAGATCCATCCAACCAACTTGAACTTATGGTCTAAACACACTGCAGTTGGGTCCTAAAAGAACCAACATAAAAGCCTATATGGGAAAAAACACCACCTGAATTAAGTCTCCTTGCTTCCTACAACAAGAGTAGTTGTGTATACTTAAAAAATGGTGGAAATAAAAACTATGCATTTCATTTTTCATGTACTGATAGTAATTAGAAGTCATTGATCGGGCACTAAATTAGGAAAATAAAGTGAAATTAATTGCATGGATGAACATGCACACGCATGCACACAAAGGTGCTGGAGGCAAATAAGAAGTGAAAAACATTGAAAGTACTATCATTTTTATTACCAAAAAAAAAAGTTCCTGACTGACATGACAATAAGCATGATTAGTGTCTCATCAATAACTTTTGTTTTGTGTTTAAAAGTTGACACATAGTTTATACAGTTTATGAAGTAATAATTCTAATATCCTAACATCACTCATAAAATATTATCATACCCATGTTCATGACTATAGCAACTGGAGCAAGTAGCTAATGCATTGTCAAAACCAGCATCACCACATATGTCACAAATTTCATCCTGCAAGGTGGAAGAGTAGAACATGAAATTCCAAATACAAGTACTAAAACATTAATGGAATTTAATTAAGTTCAATCAAAATATTCTAGTCAACTTTTGGAATTTATTAATTGAAAATAATTTAGTTCCTTTTTGACCAAAATAGGTCCTGGTTGGGAATTATTGGGATGTCTAAGTGCTTTTCTGACTTTTGGCACATCCACAGAAACCACTTTCGAAAGAAACCAGGTGACAAAAATTTAAGGAGGGAAAATGGGGACAGGTGGCACAAACCTATGTGGGGCATTTAAAATTTGGGCCCAAAAGCAGCTAAGGAAAATCTGGGCCACTACAGACTGCCCCTGCAGTCCAAAAGGACAGGCACCAACAGCCGCAATAATTATTTAAATAAAAATTATGATTTACTTGCAAAGGTAATATATTTATATTGTTAAATCAATTATTACAAAATTACTCTACAGAATTTTCATTTATAAACACATTTTACTAGTAGTATTTTCTCCCCTATATAAACATATTTATAAAACACATGCATTATCAAGGATTCGATATATTATCCATCTATACTTCTCTTTCACATCCTATATAAACACATTTATAAAACACATGCATTATCAAGGATTCGATATATTATACATCTATACTTCTCTTTCACATAAAGGTATATTTCAACGTGCATAGACCCGATAAGTGAGTTGTGGGGCTCATGCTTATATAAGAGAAGGATGTACACAAAATGCACTTACTAATTTCCCCTTCAAGAAGACAAAAGTATCTTGTGCATTGTATATATATGCAAATTCCCTCTCATAGCATGTGAGTTTTACACGGTTGTAAAGTTCACACAATTTGAAGAATGATACGCATATCTTATGCATGATAGGTTCAAAGATACCACTAATTGAACTGATGGGGAAGGTCCTTTTAGTATATCATATAATTTTTTTTTAATCTTTTTTTTCTCCTCATGGGAAGTGTCATCGAGGTAGATCTAATACTTTTTTCTCAACATTCTTGAAAAATAAAAAGAAGAAGCCATACCAGTGCTGATAATTTTCCCCCCTTATTATTCAATGAGTAAGAGGAAGATTTACACCCAAGATGAATTAGACAACACTACTGAGCTACAATACACTCCCATTTTCATTTAACTCAGTAACTCAAACATTCACACTTCACAACAACAGTTAAAAAAGGAAAGAAGAAAAAAAATCCTAATTTTTCTCAAACAAAATAAATAAACAGACTTCTTATATATAAAAAAATATATATATATCTCCAGGTTAAAGAAGATGTCTTCGTTAGAAATACCAGAAACTCGTGACAACCTCAACATCTAATAAACAATTAATATAAAAGCACAAAAAGTATATCAGACAAAACCAGACATTATTATATCACAGAACATTATTAAAGCAAAACCAACCAAGTACATCAAGATTTCATGGGCACCATCAAAAAATTCATGATCAAGCAGTTACATTACTTACTGTATATATATAGCATAATAAATGAACACGGAGAGATTCAACAAACATATAAAAAAAAAATCTTTTTTTATATAAATATAAAGAAGGTACCGAAGTTTAACTGGCATGGACCAAAAAAAAAAAAAGTAGGAGAGAGAGAGAGAGAGTATAAACAATGTAGAATAGCTATTTTACCGAGTGGGGTTCTTTCATTGTTGCTGATATTCTGTTCTTTTTGTCGTTCTCGGAGAGAGTGAAAGCTCAGAGGTCTCTCTGTGGCCACGGGTTTTGGGAAGCTGAGAGAGAGAGAGAGAGAGAGAGAATAGGAGAAAGAGAGAAATGATGAAATGATTACTTTATGAACAATGGATTTTTTTTTTTAATTACTTATTTTATTATATTGTTGTCTTAAAAATAAATTAAGTATTTATTAATTAATTTATTAAATTGTTGTACTACGTCAAATTATATTCAATACCACGTTATTTATATGGTATAAAACTTATAATATTTTAATATCTTTTTGACTTTTTGTTTACTAATTATTAATTTACTAAGGGGTTGAACCTCGTCAAATTATATTCAATGTTACATTATTTATATAGTAAAACTTATAATACTTTTATATATTTTCGACTTCATGTTTGGTCAGTCTGAGCCTTTTACGTTATAAATTTGGATTCAGATTTATGTCGGTGCATGGAATGATTAGAATTATTTTACAGGCTAATTATACTTCTCTCCCTTAAAATTTGTGGGAATGACACTCCACCTCAAATCAGAAAAAAAAAAACTCTTCCCTTCTTTGAAGTTTGAAGAAATTAAGACTCCTCCCTTTTGTTTATATTAATAATGAAATTATCTAAATTTTTATAAGAATCTCTTTATATAAAAAAAAATAATCATTGTTAGTAAAAAAATAACCGATAAATTTAGAATAAAATGCAAAATTTATCAAGTACCGAAAAACACTTGCAATGAAAAATCTCTTCATAATCCCGAAAAAAATAGCAAAATTTGCAATTAATATTTTAAAATACACTTTAATTAAAAATTTAAAATAATAAATTTTAATTATAAAATAAGATAATTTTGGAAGCCTGAACATGATGTTTTACTAATTTCAAATTATCACATCAAATGTTATTGAAAAAATTATGAAATTTGTTTAGGATTTGATTAACAAATGTCAAATTGTATTAGTTGAGGTTAAGTTTTTTATTCCAATCGATCAACTTATATAGTATGATGGATGTGATACCTATCTTCTCAACCTTGTCACAAGCTCGCAGCCATTGTGTTGTGAGATCAAAAATGTTCTATCATGCCAAAGGTCTTGTAGCTATATTGGCACCTTTCCATGCACAAAATACTTGGGAGTCTAGGGGAGAAAGGGTTCGAATTGCGAGGTTAATAGAAAGTTGTAATTATCACTTATAAAAAAAAAAATATATATATATATAAAGTTGTAGTTATCTCTAAAAAAAAATGTTCTATCATTTCCAATAAATACATACATACATACATTCATACACACACACACATATATATATATATATTTGTATACAAGTGATAATATTTTCTCAATTGAGTTAACTCATAACCTTAGCCTGTTGAAGGAGCTCACTCCCATTTTGGTGCTAATTGGTTTATCGGTAATACAATATTCTGCAAGACAATTGTTCCCCTTATCAAGAAAAGAACTGAAAAAAACTCTGTTGAACTTCTTACATCTTTTCTCATTTACTTACAAGTGCCAACTAGAATATATGTGGGGATTTAAAATGCTTTAGTATATTCTAAGTTCTGAGCTTATATTGGATGAAAATGGATTCAAGTAATAGTCTTCTAAGACTTGAATCCCTCTCATCACCTATTAGCAAAGGAAAATAAGCAATTTATTATGTTTATTTTCCACTTGATCGAGCATCCACAGCAGTGGAGCTAAAAAGTTATTTTATCTATTATACCTACACACATACTGCAACAGATCTTAACTATCAACATAATAAAATAATATAAACATCACAATAAAATAATATATCTACTATAATAAAATAATATATCCTAATACCCTAAAAAAAACAACCCAGCACCATTCACAACCACCACTACCATCAGCCCCCGCCACAACCACCACCACCAGACACAACCAAACCCACAACCACACCCACAACCACCACAACAACCACCATCGCCACCACCACAGCCACCAAACCCACAGGAAAAAAAAAAAAATCAAACACCGTACCACCAAACCATAGCCACAACAACCACCATCGCCACCACCACAACCATCAAACCCATAGAAGAAAAAAAAAATCAAAAGTTTAAGAACCACAAAATTCAGAATCTAAAGTCTTCAGCAAAGACACGATTCGGCAACAAAGCCAAATATCGGAGAGACCCACACTGTCACACATGCCATTTTCGGGAAGGCATTGGTCCGAGTACATAATTTATCAATCCTGCAGCCCCACAGCAAATTTCAACCAAAGATATCAATTAATGCATCAAAGAATTTGCCAAAGAACACTCTCAAAAAAAAAAAAAAAACCATTCACTTCTAACCTCTCTAGACCCAAAATTTCATAAAAGATTTCACAATAAAAAATCAAAGCTAACTAAAGAGGGAGAAGTAATCTTATGAAAAAGAACTCAAAAACAAAGAAAAGAGAAACAAAAATCTCTTAAACGAACCTCCAGTGAAATTTTTGGTCCCTCAGTCAGAGACATCAAAATCTTCCTAAAACAACCTCCCCTCGATCTCGATAAATACAAATATGAGTAGCAGAACTTTAGCTCTTATTACTCCCTTGCTACTGTTTTTTTGGCTGGCCGACGAGCTGAGGGATGAGGCGACGGTGGGTCGAGCTTCGGCTAGGACAGCGTCGGTCAGCTTGAGAGATGGTGAGAGTGAACTGAATAGTTTGAGGGAGGTGAGATGGAGAGATGGGAGCTTGAGAGTGATGAGAGATTGGATGGTGAAATGAAGAATAAAAGAATGAAAAAAAATAAACGTATTATTTTAATCGTGGGTGCTGAATAAAAAATTATTATTTTTAGATGAATCCTACCGTGCATATTTATAATAAAAAAAATGAACGTATTATTTTAATCAGAGTGCTGAATAAAAAATTATTATTTTTTTAGATGATTGCTACAGTGCACATCAATAGATAAATGTGCACTGCAGTAGTTCAGTTAAAAATTATTGCTATGCCCTCATTGCTGTGTGGCCCTTTTTGATATTTTGGTGGAGCTAAAATAGCATTATAGCTATTTAGCTCCACTGCTACAAATGCCCTGTATTTATTAGCCAAGTTGTCATGTACTGGTAGATCAGATGACATGTATTTATTTGACCAATTAACAATTTGTGCAGGTATTTAGTATGTCTCAAGCAATAGGCATGGCAAGATTATGCTGGGTTATAATGTCAGAGGTATGTAACTTATTGAACTCTAAACTCAAAATTTAATAGCCATCTGCACATCCAAAGTTGCTCTCAATGATCACTACATATTGTAAGAGAAAACTGGCTTTAACTATTTGTGACAGCATTAGGCTCACTCAAATAGCAACATTCCTTGAAGTGGATTATGAACACAACTCTTATTATCATCCAATGCTTCAATAACATGTTAGGTAAGAAAGAATTTGCAAGGATTATAAACTTATAGAACTCAGTCACAGTTTGATTCCTTCTATCCTTTTTCTTTTTTGTAGTACTAAACCACACAAGATGTAACTATAAATTGGGTACTTAAGGCCATTTAGAAAGATGACACAAAAGAAGGGTGGGGGGAGGGGGGTGGGGGGGGGGAATCTGTAATTCCCTTTTCATGATAGTATATAAGTATAGTAGTGTAAGAGTTTCACAGGACAAGTAAGATTATAGATAAGATTGAACTTTGATTTTGAAGGATGATTTCATTTCAGATATATCCTATAGACATCAAGGGTACAACTGGAAGCCTAGTGACTTTGGCACACTGGTCCTTCGCTTGGATTATTGTATATGTCTTCAAGTTTATGATAGCATGGAGTTTAGCAGGTAACTCATAAGTAGCACTCCAGCCACCACACATCTTCACTTTTACTTTCCAATTTCATGGTTTCTCTATGGTAACTAATCATGATTATTTTTGCTATGATACTTCAAGAACATTTTTCATATTCTCAGTCATTTGTGGTTTAGCTATTGTATTTATTGTAAAGCTGGTACCAAAGACCAAGGGGCAAACACTGGAAGAAATTCATGCATCATTTACCAATCCTCAGCATAAAAACTCAAACCCTTAAGACATAAGGAAATTTGTTCATCTTAGTTCAACTGAAATCTAAAAACCCTATAAAACAAACTTCCACTTGTGAATATATATTGTTTAAGTATGTTCAGTTGTGGGGTTATCTCATGCATCACGATCCTCAGTCCAATTACTTATTCTACCCAATAAACCACTTAACAATTTTTCATGGCAAGGAAAAATGTTATTGGAAACATTTTGGGAGAAATCAGCTTATTTATTTGGTGGGGAAGATCATCTTTTCATCATCAAGTATTGTGAAATTTATGCAGACCTTTATCAAGGTTATTGTAAATATCCTATTATCATCAAGTTTTGTTTATGTTATTTTCATGATGCATGATATCAAATTATATATTTTCGCCAACTAATTCAATGGTTTTATAGCTTACGAATTTTTAAAAAGAAAAAAAGACTGCAATTGATAATTCAGGGAACACAATTTTTCAAGCACATTGACAATAGTTAAGTTGTCATTCTAAAGTTATTTGCTTCAGAACACCACTTAGAAGAAAGGCTAACCATCTAAAATCTAAGAATATCACCAAAAACCACCATAGTGTAGCAAATTGCTAATTTTGTAATATAACTTGGTGGCTTTTTATTGAATTTATAAACTGGAAATAGTGTAATAAGTTTTTCATAAATTTTCATTTATCCCAAAAACTTGATTTCAAAATTGTAATTTTAAAAGGTTGATAACTTCAAGGGATGAAACAATTGGTTAGAAACCACATCTTATGAAGCAACTCTAAGTCAAAAGTAATTAAAAAAAGTGAATTTAATCACTTTTTATTTATTTATGACTAAAATTAAAGTTTTAAGTTTGATTTATTTATAAATAAATAAATGTGAACGAACTTTTCATTGGACTAAACCCGAATTATTTATAAACGATTTTGTACATTTACGGCCTTATTGGGCATTCAATGGGCTTTCCAATCAGACAAGAGGTTTGTAGAAATAAATTAAAAAAAAAAAAAAAGATAATCCTTCGATTTATTTTTTAATTTTTTTTATTCAGGCACCTACACATGATGAAAATACGGGTACTTTATCTAAATCTGTAATAAGGAGGATAAAGACAAAGATAGCATCACATCCAAGAATAAAATTAAATAAATACCGACAAAAGTGTCCAATGATGAACTCCACATGGGTCCCCTCTAAAAACTTCATCTCCACTCTCTCTAACTCAATATCTCTATCCGTCAAACTCAGAAATTCCACACTTCTTCGTCTCTTCCTCTCTTTGTGTTTGAAAAACAAATTGAAGTTTTAATTCATATTGTACATACCATTTCTTTACCATCAACTATATGGCTGTGGTGACCATCTTGGTGGTGCCAATAGTTCTGGTTGTGATGATGGTGGTGATAGTCAGAGTGGATCTTCCTCAGCCACAGGTGTGGTCGTGCTTAGCACTTTGGTTGCTGTCTCTGGTTCCTATGTTTTTGGCATAGTTGTAAGTGAAATTTTACTTTAGCATAGAATGGTCCCCACTCTCTTTAGTCCACATTGTCCTTGGTCCAGGGATATTGTTTGCAAAGATTTTGATGTGTTTATGATGAGTGCCAAAATTTTCAAATCTCTAGAGAACTCAAATTCTATGAAAAATTATTAATTTCTGAATCATCACTACGGTTTGAAGAGTAACAATGTTTTCTATGCTACTAGGCCATGATTGAAAATATATTAGTTGAACGCCAAATGCATCTAAATGATTGAGGTATAGATTTGTCAATGGATTGCAGGGAGTGTTTTTGTAACATTGGAGAGAATAACTGATTAAGACAATAAATGGGATGGGTATCTCTATGTGGGATGCCTAGACGTTTGATATGCTGACTACTGAACTAAAAATGGTGTATAATTGATTTTGTAGGTGGGATATTCATCACCTGCTCAGTCTGGAATCATGGATGACCTGGGTCTTTCTGTGGCAGAGGTGGGTGTAAAACTATAAAGTGCATTTTTACTTTTGGCAAATGATATTATCACATTAGAACACTTTTAAGCACTTGAACTATCTTGCTCTGGAAACATCTTCTGCTATGAATATAACATTTGTATTATTATAACCATTTTTCCATTTCAATATTAATTTCATTGAAATTTTGTGTAAATTTCGGTATTTATGCTTCTATTTTCTGGGATTATGGTGATTTGGGACAACAAATCTTCATGCGAAGATACCAATATTTGAGCTCTACTATAGGGAAAAAGAAGAAAGGTTGTGTTTGGAAAATCATGTCCGCATGGTAAGATCACAGACACAGTTCATCACCTAGCTTGTGTTTTTCTGATCGGAGAATTTGAATAAAGTTCAACCATGATTTAGAGAAATATCAAATACAATTAAAAGGCATACAACATTTAGGATTAATGACATTTCAAAGTTTGAATGTAGAGAATAATTTTAGTTGGTAGTAAGGACTATTTGACTTAGAGATACTGATCTGATCTTCATATAGAAGTCACTGTTTCAACTTTCAAAATGAAGTGAAATGTTGTATCGTATTGCTTTATGCAAAATTCATTTTTGTTGCATTGCTTCGTAAACTATCTTTTGCTTGCCTTATACGTTTTTGTATATGATTTTCTCAGCATCTTTTGGTTATACTGTAGTACTCACTTTTTGGTTCAATATTGACAATTGGAGCAATGATAGGTGCAATAGTGAGTGGCCAAATAGCAGATTACATAGGTAGAAGATGTGTAAGTACTTCACCCTGGAATCATTGCTGGTGGCATTATTAAGGTTCAAACTCCACAGCTCACCAGTTTTTCAATTTGTTGGTTGTTTTGCAAGGAAGACAATGGGCTTTTCAGAGATATTCTGCCTGGCAAGGTGGCTAGCCATAGCATTCTCAAAGGTTTTGAATCCCATCTCTCTGTTTTATGCAATTCCAAACATCAATGTTAATGTCACATGCATGACAACCCCTACATTTTATCTGAAAAGATGTTTACATAAGGATAATGACAAGCATTAAGGCAGCATCATAATTTTGTAGTTGCTCTTACATAAAACTAAAGTTTAGATGATCATACATGATCAGAAACAACCATGTCAAAAAATTATTTTAGGAATTAATTGGTAGTAAGTAGATATGTTATCTTAGCTACTTCATAATGTCAAATGTTGGTGCTTGTTGAAAGGGTGCTTGGTGGCTTGACCTTGGGAGACTGTTGGTAGGTTGTGGGATGGGACTCCTTTCCTATGTGGTAAGTTGTTAGATTGCAATTTCAATGCTTTATCTTTCATGTAAACAGTAAAATGAATTGTGTTCCCGATAGCAATTAGGTACCTATATATTTTAGCAGAAATAACACTAAGAATCTTCTGGTAGGGTTTACAACTGTTCATCAGGTAAGGCAAAAGTCTCATGAATATGAAAACCATGTAAGTCATTGCCCTGACAGCCCTGTTCACCTACTAATTGCCACTCGTACAGTTAATGATTTGTTGTGGCGTATCGTTAACATATCAAACTGGAGCTTTTGTGAACTAGCGAACTTTGGCTCTGATTGGTAAGCTTCCCTGCTCTTGTCCTGTATTCTTGTCATTTGGAGGTAGTTTCATAGTAAGACTTTTTTTTTTTTCTTTAATTCAGGAACCATACCATGTCTAGTACAACTTCTTGGTCTATTCTTCATTCCAGAATCTCCAAGATGGCTGGTGAGTTATTCAAAATTTTATTAGAAGATTTTTTTGGAAGGTTTTGGGGAGATAACACATTGGGGAGACTCCAATTGAGGAGTTAATATAACATATTGCAACATCACTTAACCCAAAAGCTTGAGGCAATGGGTTTCGGCTCAATTATGTTATATTTAATCACTCATTTTTGTCATTATTATCCAATGTGGACTTCACCACTTATAACTAAACAACTTACAATTAACCACACCACTCACATGTAAATATTCTAACAAAAAGTGCACTTTGGATAATGCATTTGAAAACTAGAAAAAAAAGCAAAGAGTTAAAGTTTTGCTAATCATTTCTTTTTCCATTATTCTTCTTTTTAGCCAAGTACATGTGATTTGACAAAGATATCTAAATGCTATAAAGTGGAAAAGAAAATTCAAGCATTGATTGACATGCTCATATGATTTTTTTTTAGGCAAAAATTGATCGAAAGAAAGAGTGTGAAGCTGCTCTACAGCACCTTAGGGGGCAGAATGCTGATATCACTCCAGAAGCTATTGAGATTAGAGTAACTTTTGGACTTCAGATGTCAGTGAGAAAATAACTCTTTGTTTCCTCTTTAACTAGAAAAATTACATACTTCGACACAATCTTAAATATTTTCCAACAATTTTGCTTAGAAACAAGTATTGACATGGTTTTTGAATCATTTTACAGGAGTACACAGAAACCCTTCAACTACTTTCTGAAGCTAGTATTCTTGACTTATTTCAATGGAAATATGCTTACTCACTTATTGTAAGCTTTTGTATCATAATCTTTGTAGCACATTTTTTTTTAAAATTTTTTAGACAGGTTTGATCTTTTTGTCTAACATAAAAGCGGGTTAGGTTGGAGTTGGCCTGATGGTACTACAACAATTTGGAGGAGTCAATGGAATTGCATTTTATGCAAGTGCTATATTCATATCAGCTGGTAGAAAAAGGATTGTCTTTTTTCTTTTTCTTATTTTTTTTCCCGTTATTTAATACTACTTATAGTTAACAAGAAATTGAAGTTGAATAGAGGAATACTTTGTCAATGACAGGGCTTTCGAGTAGTATTGGGGCCATAGCAATGGTCATTGTTCAGGTTCTTGACTCTCTTTGCGAAATTCCAACATTTGCTTCTGCTTAATGCTTTTTAAGTGATTTACTGATTTTGTAAAGATTCCAATGACAGCATTAGGGGTAATTTTGATGGATAAATCTGAAAGGTGGCCACTTCTATTGGTAAGAAGGTTAAGAAATCTCTACTGTGTAATGCAGTTGAATGAAAATAATTTTGAATCCCACTATATTCACAGGTTTCTGTAGCAGGAACTTGCTTAGGTTGCTTGCTTGTGGGATTGTCATTCTTCTTGCAGGTATTTTCTACAGAAAAATCTATTTTTCTTGAAAACTAGTTTCATTGGTTTTGTTGAATATTTCTTAATAGAATAAAGATTCAATTATGCAATATCTTCGAACATGGATCAAGACAATGCCAATTTTAGCACTTGTTGGTGTATTGGTATTACAATTATCCCGAGGACAATTTTGTTTTTCTTATAAAACATCCAAAGAAAGAATAACCTGTGACAAATGTTATTTTGCTTTTATCTCCAACTTTCGTCATTTTATCCATGGTCTTAGAGTACTTTTGAGTGTGGAAATCCTATTAAGTTTAAAAGCTCATAAAATGAATGTTGTTTAATACCATTACCATTGGTTGTATTTAACCAATTAGTAGCAATCTGGAAATAATTTTTGCTGCTTTGAAAGCATGAGTATTTCAGGAGGTCTTGTATAAAGTTGTGGATTTTTATGATCTGATTTTGGTCATCTATTACAGCTCTCAATCTATATTCATGGTGCAACTAGCTTAAGGGTCACAATTCCAGCATTGTAGACCAGTTGATGTTAACTCTTGGTTTGAGCCTAATTCTTAGTGGTTTAAAGATTGGTTAAGTTGAAATTGTTTGTTTGGTTCTGCAATCAAGTGTACACAGGATCTTTCTCATTAGGCATGGGAGGAATTCCTTGGGTTATAATGTCAGAGGTAGATTTTCCTTATCATACTTGAAACACCATCTTTTATTATCAAAATAATTGCCATGAAGGCCTATTGTTGGCTAAAATAGAGTTGAATTTGTCTTAGATATTTCCCATAAACATGAAGGGCTCAGCTGGAAGCCTTGTTACATTGGTTAGCTGGTTAGGTTCTTGGATTGTATCATATGCTTTTAACTTTCGAATGGATTGGAGCTCAATAGGTAATGCCAAGCTAGTCTTATCTTTGAATATTGATGTTATATTGGATGCAAACTACAATATGATCACTTTAGTTTTTAATTTATGTTTACCTTTTTTCAGGAACATTCTTCACATTCTCAAGCATATGTGGCTTGACTGTTTTGTTCGTGGCAAAGTTGGTACCAGAGACCAAGGGGCGAACACTTGAAGAAATTCAAGCATCATTGAATCTATTTTCAGCAAAAAAATGAATTTCGCATGCCTGTACGATAACACCAATCCATGTTCGAATAAGCAAAATAAATTATAAAATATCAACTCCATAAAATTGTGGTACTGAGTGCTAGACTAATTGGTAAATGGTTGTCACAATAAGCAAGGTTTTTTTCAAAAGTCAAGATATCTTTGCAGCTATCATCCAAGAATTATTTTTTAAAACTGTTATGGGATTGATAACCATAGCTTGAAACTCTGCATTGCACTTGGAGAGAAACTACCTAATCACCACCTAATTTAGGGAATGTGAAAGGTAAATCTTGAATTTTTAAACATTTAGAGACCATTTGACTTGTGGAATCTTCCATTCCAGAAATCATATCCATGGAAATATAGAGTTATCAAGTTTGGTTTATTAGATGCATTCCTATCAAATTCGTGAGAATATAACGTTTATGTTTCTAGTTAAATTATAATTTTGTGTCAAAAGTCTTATAAGTTCAATTGACGTCAGCTAGTGTTTCCAACAAAAATGGTCATAGTTCAATGCATATTAAAAACATAAAAAACATTTAATATAACACTAGATATTTTCAAAATTTTAATTATATTAAATATCTATTTAGCAAAGATTATTTTTGTCAACTTATTTTACTATTTAGCTTATTTTTACTACTATTCATGGGTTTTACTACACTTTTTGATATTATTTATGAGTCTCACTGTACTATTTCAATTAATTTTTACCTTTATCTACAATACTATCAACAAAATAAGCAGATCTCAAATGGACCTTTAGTGGTATAACATTGTTTAGGATTATACTAAGTGTTGATAAACTAGAATATAATGGACTAACTGATATTTTATGCTTATTAGAGGAACCAGATATTAATGGCAACGTTTGATATGATTAAGTCACACTAAAGAGAACATTCAAGTTTGGAATCATCAATTTTTTAAAATGATTGAGTAGAATTTATGCAAAGATAAAGAAATGAAAGTTACGCAAGATATAGCATTCATGTTTGGAATAATTAATTTTTTTAAATAATTGAGTAGAATCAAAGAGTTCATTACCTTAAAGTATTTTTATCTTTATATATTTTCTTATTTTCTTGATTATTAAGGAAGAATATATGAAGAGACGGTAAGAATTCTTATAGACCATAATTTCTGTTTCCTTTTTCAATCTTCTTTCCTTTTCTCTTTTAAGTCAAACTAATGTTTGTGTTTTTCTTTTTTTGACCTCAATGTTTATGTTTTTCAAAAACAAAGAAAATGGAAAGAGGAAACACACACAAAAAGGAAAATAATCTGTTAACCTTTTGAAGCAAAAGCATTAAATGTACTAGAACCCAAGTTACAGCTACCAATCTACTTATTTAAAATAAATCAGTTATACATTAATTAATATAAAAGACAACAAAAAAAATTCAATTAGTTAAGCCGTATGAATAAAGCTAGGGACACAATATATTCACAACAGGTGGTAAACTGTTAATAGTTGGTAAAAAAAAAATGATATCTTTGAAGGCTCAGATTAGAACCACTAACAGATTATCATCTATGTCTTAATATAGTTACACATATAATTAATAAAATATAATACAATATATGATGCTTCTTTTGGGTGTTGAATATATTACATAATTAGGATTGATCTATCATCATCAAATTACAATTTTATCATCAAAAGGTGTGCATCCCAACTAGCACATCTTGATGTTTTCAAAGAATATATCTAAGGAACAAAAAGATGGAGTTTCATGCATGCGTGTATAACCTAGATAGAGATTCATAAAGAAATATAATAAATGAATGAGAAATAAATTGATTGTATGGACATGTTTACCAAAACAAAAAAGAAAAAAAGAAGAAGAGGAAATGTTAGTATGAAGTCTAGATATGATGATGATGATTGTAAGGACACGATTCTTTTGCGGCCCAATAATGTTGTTGGGCTCGCACATGAAAGATCCCTCACAATATGATTTGTAGAGAGTGGGCTTGAAAAGCTTGGCTTTGGTCACGGGGCGATGTTCCGGTCAGGATTTGAGAAGGATTCCTGTAGAAAAAAGGGATTGGGCCTGAACGTTTAAGCCCTACGGCGTCGCACCCTATGAGAATGGGCTCCTCGAACCTGGTTCGAGGACCATTGAGGTCTTATCCCGATTACCCAACGGTGGATTTTCTCTGTTATGTGCCTGGGTTGTTCCGGCGCTCTTATTCATGGAGTCTTTCTCTTTCTTCCGTAGGATCAGAGAGCCCCCTACCAGATTCACTTGCCTCTTCTTTTATACTAGCCTGCGTTCGCTATCCTTCGTCCACGTGTAGGGTCAACCTTTACAAGACTGACATTTGTCCCATCAGTCCAATCCCAGAATTGTTGGGGATGGTTGATAAAGCTGAAGAGTACGGCTCTATCAGGCGCAGAACATTGAATGGCAATGAGAGCAGCTTTCCCGGGATATTCTTAGATTTTCCTTCGAGTTTAGCCTTATACCAGTTTTACCCTTTTTTCCGGTGGGATTTTGGGCCTGCCGAGGACTGAGCTGTCCTCGGCTGTATCCAAAGACTGTTTCGTGCTTTATATTATAGAGCTTGGGCCATAGCTCTCCTCGGCTTGGGCCCTCGGACTCTCCTACAGGCAAATTGGCCTGGCCCATAATTTATTGAGCCCCACAATAGCCCCTCAAAACCCTGCTATCCGACTTCTTGGTTGGAAAGGAGGGTTTTGGTAAACCCGAGCATTCAATACGGCTTATTTAATTCAGCCCTGCATTAACGTGGGCGGTTTTCCATCTGTCTAGGAGACGCGCCAGTTCACAAGATGCTCCTCTTAATTCCTTCCTGATGCGCCTACGCCGTTTGGTTATCCGAGGCGCCTTTAATATCTTCCCTTTACGAGATCTCCCAGATTTAACGGTTATCGATGGCGTGGGGGAACGAAACGGGTGTATTCTCATCTGCAGATTTCCTTGGGGATCTGAACGCATTAAGCATTCTCTCCTTCGTCCCCTATATAAAGAGGAGGAACAAGAGTTGTTTCTCCCACAGATGAATCCCTTTGATTCCCCCAGAGTTTGAAACCCTTAGAGTTCTTCCGGAGTTTACTTTTACTCTCCGGTTATTCCTTAACCTGAAATACACTCACTGTAGTAGTAAGCAATGAAAAAACCATTCTCCTCCCAGAAATGCCACGCCCTAACGAAGCTTGAAATGGCTCGGTCAGGGCAAGGATGGCGGAGGCTTAAGATTTGTCCTCCCTTCCTTTCAGCCAAAATCCGAAGCAGGGGCTCATCACGTCAGATTTTCGGCGTGACTGAGTCGAGAATTCCCATCATCGTAACCAACTGCTCTCTTGCGAGCATACCTAATATGGCCCCAGTGTGTTAGGAGTCAGGGACGAGGCAGGGACTAAGTGCCTCTGCTTCTTCCTCTCTTTGTTCATTGGTGGCCTTCTCCGCCTTCCTTTCTTAGTCTTCCCAGCACCAGATCCGTCCTGGTGCTTTCTCTTCTCCCTCTTTTGCTCATTTTCTTTCTTTTCATCTCTTCTCTCTTCTTCTCCTCCTTCTTTACTCATGTCCTCCATCTTCCTCATTCATCTCCTCCATCTTCTTCATTGATTTCTTCCTTACTATTTCCTTCTCCTTCATCTTTCTCCAAGGAAGGTTCTTATCATAATACGAGCGGTATTGAGGCAGAGATTGGATAGACTTTGAAGACGAGTTTAAAAGAAGCCTGACTGTTTACTTATCTGTACTGCGAGTGTTATCGTTGCTTCGGCAGTTCACCTTTTGTATAGGCTTGTTTGAGCCCTTCTTTGTACATTGTAATAATTTTTTATATTAATAAAAATTGTTGTTATGTTATTTCGCCTGTTCTGTCTTTGTGTTTTTATAAATTTGCAAGTGCTGCTCGGCATAATAATATAACACTTGAATCAGTGACGACTAAGGCCAACATATTTGCTAATAAGAGATGTCACCATAATTTTAATAAAATTGTTTGTCATAGCAATGCGCACCTGTGGATAACGATACTTGTCCGAGACAATGCCGAGATTAGAACTGGATGCTTTATGCGGTGTAGGAAGTAATTATTCGAAGGCATATCACCCACGAAAATGAACAGTCCCCTTAGGCTACCAAATAGTGGAGCGTCTCGCCATCATCCGAGCACTTTTATTGGCCTTAACATATTACAGTATTTGAGCCGAGGACCTTCTATATCCGAGTAGTTGGTTTCCCCACAGGCTTGAGTCCGAGGACCATGCAAGGGCTTGAGTCTGTCCAAAACTTCTGATATTTCTTTTTTGTACTTGGTTTCCCCATAGGCTTGAGTCCGAGGACCATACAAGGCCTTGAGTCTGTCCAAAACTTATAAGATATCTTATTTGTACTTGGTTTCCCCATTGGCTTGAGTCCGAGGACCATGCAAGGCCTTGGTTCTGTCCAAAACTTTTAAGATATCTCATTTGTAATTGGTTTCCCCATTGGCTTGAGTCCGAGGACCATGCAAAGCCTTGGTTCTGTCCAAAACTTCTCTCCCTTTTCTCCGGTATTTCACAAGGTGCCGAACAGGAGGTTGTCCTCAACAATGACTACTCCTTGGCGTGGGCCGTAGTCCCTGGGTCCCCATACAGAGCGGGCTTGGGCCGTGAATTTACTAGGCCCACAAATTAAGAGGTATTTCCGTAGTCTTTGGTCACGCGGTGCTTTTTGGCGTCCCAGTGTTCGAGGTGCGCCTTCACGAGGCTCCTTTAATCTTGTGGTTGCAGAGGGTGTTGGAAATCGAGCTGGAGACGTTTTGTCTGTAGCGTTCCTTGGGAAGCTGTGCGAATTAAATGCCACCACCTTATCTCTTCAAATAAATAGGAGAGCAAGTTGCTTCGCCTAAGCACAAGTTCTTCAGCTTCCTCCTTCAGCTTCCTCCCTTAGTAAATCATGTTTGAGGCGAGGGTTGGGGAAAAAGAACTCTCTCCGCCACAGAGGCGCCATGTCCTCCTGGGGCTCAAAAGAGCGATGTACGGGCAAAGAAGGCATAAATTCAAAAGAATATTCCCTTTCGACAGAGGGGAGAGGGTGTTTCTCCTTCTTTTAGTCAAAATCCGAAGCAGGTTCTGTTCATGCCAAAATTTTGGTGTGTCAGAAGAAAGATTCTCCGCCATCAGCGCCTCTGCCTTGTCGCAGGCAAATTTTTTGGTGAAGGCCGTTCAACTCCCGGCTCCCTGCACCTTTCCTTCAGCGGTGTGAGGCTCAAGTTGGGTTCTTTTGCTGCCTGAGTTATGGGCATGCAAAAGCACTGAGGAAGAACGAGGTCTTGAAGCAGTAGCCAACCTCTCCTCTGTGCTACCTCCTCGGCTTTATCTTATTCTCTTGTATCTTTCCTTTCTATTATATAGTAAGCTTTAACATAAGTTGATTTCAGCTTTTCGTTGTATGCTGTACTGTTTCTTTGTTTTAGTAAAAAGGGAAATTTATTTACTTGTTTTGAATACTATTTTTTTTGCAACATTATTTTGTGAAAGGGTGTGCTCCCTGTGTGTGTTTCTTCAATGATACTTAGAGTGGGAAATCTTGAAACCTAATCCAACTAGTTCTAATTTACCAACACTACCATGCATTACGACGATAATTCATAGTAAGTTAAATTTAGAAAACTAACAGAGGTAACAATTGAATATTCTGTGATAAGTGCGAGAATACAGTCCGAGAATGATAATCTCTAAATAGTCCATCCGAGGAGTTTACTGAGCGGTAGAGAACTCAGGTTGTTTTTCAGGCGACATATTGCCCTATTTTGCATCAATCCTTTTGGTGCTGCAGACCCGAAAGCAGACTTGAGAATCCTCGCAATTCAGGAATTAACCCAATTGTTAGTGGAGAGTCTTCCTCGGATAAATTCCAAATCCCATGTAATGTAGTTTTTCCTTACAAGTAGTTGGTTTCCCCACAGGCTTGAGTCCGAGGATCGTACAAGGCCTTGGTTCTATCCAAAACTTATAAGATTTCTTTTTCTTTTTTTTTTTTTTTTTTTTTTTTTTTTACTTGGTTTCCCCATATGCTTGAGTCCGTGGACCATGCAAGGCCTTGGTTCTGTCCAAAACTTATGATTTTTCTCTTCTGTACTTGGTTTCCCCATAGGCTTGAGTCCGAGGACCATACAAGACCTTGGTTCTGTCCAAAACTTATGAGATTTGTTTTTTGTACTTGGTTTCCCCATAGGCTTGAGTCCGGGGACCATGCAAGGCCTTGGTTCTGTCCAAAACTTATGATTTTTCTCCTGTACTTGGTTTCCCCATAGGCTTGAGTCCGAGGACCATACAAGACCTTGGTTCTGTCCAAAACTTATGAGATTTGTTTTTTGTACTTGGTTTCCCCATAGACTTGAGTCCGAGGACCATGCAAGACCTTGGTTCTGTCTAAAACTTATGATTTTTCTCTTCTGTACTTGGTTTCCCCATAGGCTTGAGTCCGAGGATCATACAAGACCTTGGTTCTGTCCAAAACTTATGAGATTTGTTTTTTGTACTTGGTTTCCCCATAGGCTTGAGTCCGAGGACCATGCAAGACCTTGGTTCTGTCCAAAACTTATGATTTTTCTCTTCTGTACTTGGTTTCCCCATAGGCTTGAGTCCGAGGACCATACAAGACCTTGGTTCTGTCCAAAACTTATGAGATTTGTTTTTTATACTTGGTTTCCCCATAGGCTTGAGTCCGGGGACCATGCAAGGCCTTGGTTCTGTCCAAAACTTATGATTTTTCTCCTGTACTTGGTTTCCCCATAGGCTTGAGTCCGAGGACCATACAAGACCTTGGTTCTGTCCAAAACTTATGAGATTTGTTTTTTGTTTATTTATTTTTCGAACGTAAGCCCCTAGATCAGGGCGGGGAGAGCTGGCTTGAGGCCAAGAGCCCCTAGGGTCGCCCGCGCCATTGGCACTGCAAGGCGCAGCCCCTAGCAGAAGTTTATGTCGGAACAACAACTGCATGTCGCCGGAGACGGAGGAAGCTCCGTGAATCTTTGCTTACTAGAGAGTTGACTCCACCGCCACCTGCGCCAACGCGCATGCTTTCCCACAGACGGCGCCAATTGTAAGGACACGATTCTTTTGCGGCCCAATAATGTTGTTGGGCTCGCACATGAAAGATCCCTCACAATATGATTTGTAGAGAGTGGGCTTGAAAAGCTTGGCTTTGGTCACGGGGCGATGTTCCGGTCAGGATTTGAGAAGGATTCCTGTAGAAAAAAGGGATTGGGCCTGAACGTTTAAGCCCTACGGCGTCGCACCCTATGAGAATGGGCTCCTCGGACCTGGTCCGAGGACCATTGAGGTCTTATCCCGGTTACCCAACGGTGGATTTTCTCTGTTATGTGCCTGGGTTGTTCCGGCGCTCTCATTCATGGAGTCTTTCTCTTTCTTCCGTAGGATCAGAGAGCCCCCTACCAGATTCACTTGTCTCTTCTTTTATACTAGCCTGCGTTCGCTATCCTTCGTCCACGTGTAGGGTCAACCTTTACAAGACTGACATTTGTCCCATCAGTCCAATCCCAGAATTGTTGGGGATGGTTGATAAAGCTGAAGAGTACGGCTCTGTCAGGCATAGAACATTGAATGGCAATGAGAGCAGCTTTCCCGGGATATTCTTAGATTTTCCTTCGAGTTTAGCCTTATACCAGTTTTACCCTTTTTTCCGGTGGGATTTTGGGCCTGCCGAGGACTGTGCTGTCCTCGGCTGTATCCAAAGACTGTTTCGTGCTTTATATTATAGAGTTTGGGCCATAGTTCTCCTCGGCTTGGACCCTCGGACTCTCCTACAGGCAAATGGGCCTGGCTCATAAATTATTGGACCCCACAATGATAATAATAATAATAATAATAATAATAATAATAATAAAAAGGATAAGAGAAAATGAGAAAGATAAGTATAAACATTTGAACAAGTAAGCATCAAATTCCTCGCCCAATTTCTTCTCATGTTCTTTCTTTTGTGTTGGTGAATGTTTTTATGTGCCAAAGGCATAAGAAACGAATATATAAAAGAAGTTATGGATGACCTCCACATAAACATATATTTGACGAAATTGATATTGAGACTAACTTGGAAGCTTTCCTAGGTGCATTTTGAAGTCAATATTGGATTATTCTTACAGTAAGTAATGATGGTTGTTTTTGTAAATTTATTTAAATATTCATGGGTCTTACTGCACCTTTTGGTATTATTCTTGGGTTTTACTGTACTATTTCAATTAACTTTTACCTTTATCTACAGTACTATCAGCAAAATAAGCGGATCTCAAACAGAGTTTAAATGGTATAACATTGTTTAGAATTATATTAGGCATTGATAAACTAGAATATAATGGACTAACTGATATTTTATGCTTATTAGAGGTACCGGATATTAATGGCAACGTTTGATGTGATTAAGTCACACTAAAGATAACATTCAAGTTTGGAATCTGAATTGGCACCTCCCCATGTACAAAGTGCTCAGGGGTTTAGGGGGAAAAAAGTTCGAGCTACGGGGTTAGCAGCATGTTGTATTATTTCTCAAAAAAAAAAGTTTGGAATCATCAATTTTTTAAAAAGATTGAGTAGAATTTATGCAAAGATAAAGAAGTGAAAGTTACACAAGATATATCATTCAAGTTTCTAATATTTAATTTTTTAAAATGATTGAGAAGAATCAAGGCAAAGATAAAGGAGTTCATTTCTTTAAAGTGTCTTTGTCTTTATATATTTTCTTATTTTCTTTATTAGGAAATAATATATGAAAAGATGGCAAGAATTCTTATAGACCATAATTTCTTTTTCATTTTTCAATCTTCTTTCCTTTTCACTTTTACGTCAATCTAATATTTGTGTTTTTCTTTTTTTGACCTCAATGTTTATGTTTTTCAAAAACAAAGAAAATGGAAAGAGGAAACACACACACAAAAAGGAAAACAATCTGTTAAATTTTTGAAGCAAAAGTGTTAAATGTACTAGAACCCAAGTTACACATTTATTACAGCTACTAATCTACTTATCTAAAAGAAATCAATTATACATTAATCTATATATATAATAATAATAATAATAATAATAATAATAATAATAATAGGTAAAAGAGAGAGAAAATCCAATTAAATTTCTAATTGAAATTCAATTAGAGTCTAATTTGCGTCACGTATCTCATCTAATCTAAATTTTAGAATTTTGTGTCAAGTGAGTTAATTGTATTATTTCTCAAAAAAAAAAGTTTGGAATCATCAATTTTTTAAAAAGATTGAGTAGAATTTATGCAAAGATAAGAAGTGAAAGTTACACAAGATATATCATTCAAGTTTCTAATATTTAATTTTTTAAAATGATTGAGACGAATCAAGGCAAAGATAAAGGAGTTCATTTCTTTAAAGTGTCTTTGTCTTTATATATTTTCTTATTTTCTTTATTAGGAAATAATATATGAAAAGATGGCAAGAATTCTTATAGACCATAATTTCTTTTTCATTTTTCAATCTTCTTTCCTTTTCACTTTTACGTCAATCTAATATTTGTGTTTTTCTTTTTTTGACCTCAATGTTTATGTTTTTCAAAAACAAAGAAAATGGAAAGAGGAAACACACACACAAAAAGGAAAACAATCTGTTAAATTTTTGAAGCAAAAGTGTTAAATGTACTAGAACCCTAGTTACACATTTATTACAGCTACTAATCTACTTATCTAAAAGAAATCAATTATACATTAATCTATATATATAATAATAATAATAATAATAATAATAATAATAATAATAATAATAATAGGTAAAAGAGAGAGAAAATCCAATTAAATTTCTAATTGAAATTCAATTAGAGTCTAATTTGCGTCACGTATCTCATCTAATCTAAATTTTAGAATTTTGTGTCAAGTGAGTTAATTTAGTGTAAAAATTGAATTTCAATTAGAATTTAATTTTTCCCTACGTGTCTCATCTAATCTAAATTTTTAAAATTTTGTATTAAATTAATTAATTTAGTGTGGAAAAGTGAAAACGAGGAGTCCAATATAATAAACATAAAAAACATAATCATATAACTAAAAAAAATTCAAATTTATAAGTCATCTATATATATATATTAATATTAATAGGTAAAACTTAGAGAAAGTTGAATTAGAATTTGAAATTATAATCCAATTTTGCACATGTTTAAATTTATGTGGAGATCATACCATAATTATCCACTTAAGCGTGTGCCATATGTCTGCTTAAGTTTTTAAATATTTGTATCAAGTGAGTTAATGAGTGCATAATACTGAGAATCTAATATTAATTTACTATAAAATTTTTTAAAAAAAATTACATATATTCAATAAAAATCACCACATGTTTCTTAAAAAATAAGTAAAATAAAAATCACCACACATTCTATCTTATTAAAAATTAAAAAAAAAATGATCATAAGTAATATTAAATTTAGGCAAGAATTTTTATATGTGACTAATAATATTAACTTTAAAAAAATAATTTGACTAATTATCTATATTTTATGATAAAAATTGCTTTTAATTTTAAATGTATCTATACGTATGCAAGAATGCGTATGTTACATGTTTTTTTTTTTTAATTTTATTTGACTAATTTTTGTATTTTTATAATAAAGATTTTGTTTAATTTTAAATGCATCCATGCGTTTGTATGGAGTTACATGCTAGTTAATATAAATGATAACAAAATAAATTCAATTAGTTAAGTCGTATGAATAAAGCTAGGGACGCAATATATTCACAACAGGTGGCAAATTGTTAATAGTTGGTAAAAAAAATGACATCTTTGATGGCTCAAATTAGAACCACTAATATATTATCATCTATGATTTAATATAGTTACACATATAATTAATAAAATATAATACAATATATGATGCTTCTTTTGGGTGTTGAATACATTACATAATTAGGATTGATCTATCATCATCAAATTACTATTTTATCGCCAAAAGGTGTGCATCCCAACTAGCACATCTTGATGTTTTCATAGAATATATCTAAGGACAAAAAGATGGAGTTTCATGCATGCGTGTATAACCTAGATAGAGATGTATAAAGAAATATAATAAATGAATGAGAAATAAATTGATTGTATGGACATGTTTACAAAAAAAAAGAAAAAAAAAGAGAGGAAATGTTAGTATGAAGTCTAGATATAATAATAATAATAATAATAATAATAATAATAAGAGAAAATGAGAAAGATAAGTATAAATATTTGAACAAGAAAGCATCAAATTCCTTACCCAATTTCTTCTCATGTTCTTTTTTTTGTGTTGGTGAATGTTAAGAGAAAATGAGAAAGATAAGTATAAACATTTGAACAAGTAAGCATCAAATTCTTTGCCCAATTTCTTCTAATGTTCTTTCTTTTGTGTTGGTGAATGTTTTTATGTGCCAAAGGCATAAGAAGCCTATATATAGAAGAAGTATGGATGACCTCCACATGAACACATATTTGATGAAATTGATATTGAGACTAACTTGGAAGCTTTCCTTGGTGCATTTTGAAGTCAATATTGGATTATTCTTATAGTAAGTAATGATGGTTGCTTTTGCAAATTTATTTATATGCATGTGTGTTTTTCTAATTACTTTATATAAATAATATGTTGATTTGATTGCTTAAATTTTGTTGTATAGATGATTTGATTGCTTAAATTTTGTTGTATAGATGTAAAATAAAGTAAAATTTTTGGCTTATTTAGTACTTGAATTAACATTATATTTTTGTGAGATATATATTATTGCTAAATGGTTTTGGTTCATGCTACATTTGACTTTGCTTTCATAAAAATTACATCAATTAGTTACTTTTTTTAAATTACTATTTTCTTGAATTCACATTCTTATTAAATATCTATTATAGGTTAATCACATGCAAGAATTTGCAACAATCAGTTGCGATCCACTGCTTAGTGTAAAGAATTTGACATGAGAACCCTAATAAAATCTCATTCCCTTTATAATGTAAAGAATAACTTGTACATAGTGCCTATTAAATATTCATTTTATCTTTTATTAATAATCTTAGTTGAAAATTCATAATTTTTTTAATACTCATTTTAAAGAACTTTTATCTATCTCAATATTTAAAACTTTTCAACATTGTCTTCCACATTTTACATTGAAAAAAAAAACAATAAATATTTACTTTAGGAAATAAATCACTAGCTCTATTTAATATTTATTAACAAATGACAAAATAGTGAAAATACACCCCCTCCTGGTCCACCCCCAATTTGACAAATCATGAGTTTTATTTTTAATTAATCACTTCTTCCAAACCCAACAACTTTATTTTTACAAAACTCCAACCATGCCCGAATTCTGAGAATCCACCTCCAAATGCCTCCCATCTTACTTATGCAAAGAAATTTATTTTAACATTAGATTTGATGAAAAATATTGAATACTTTTGGAGCAATAATCATTTCCCTAAAAAATGGTGGGTTCCTACCATGAATTTAAATAGTAATACCCTCTATTATATTTACTTAGGCTTAGAAAACTATTATCATAAAATAAAGTTATTTAGTAGAACAACTTTTGTAAAATTACACAAAGTCTAACTTTTTTTTAATTATAATGAATATTTATTGACATAAACAAAAGAAACTAAAACAAATTCCACTTCTCTAACATAATAATAATAATTGTGGTATCAATTAAAGCCATGATTGGAACTTGTATTGTACAGGAATAATTTCTCTATTTTTTTTCTTAGACTTAATGTCTTATTATTTATCCCTACCCTTTAGGCACCTTTTCCTTAATTCCATAATTTTATATTGGAGTGTGAGACCAAAAAAATTAGGGGATATTTGGTTCAGCACTTTTAGATGGAGACCCAAATCAAATCCAAATTCTTTTGTAAAGGGTTACTTAAACCCATTATGTTTATCAAATATTCATGTTATACTTTTTTTTTTTAATGGAAATATTCATGTTATACACTTATACTAATACCCTTAGTTTTCTATCTTTTAATTATTAAAAAAAAAAAAAACCCTTAGATTGTAAGTAAGCATTTTATTTTATTTGTTGGTAACTTCTATTTTTTATTTTTTTATTTTTTTTTTAAAAAACTGTTCCACTTGTCCCAAAAAAATAATTTTTTGTATAAAATGATGAGTCATAAACTATTATGATTATTTTTAGGAGATAACGTGTGAGTGCAACACTCGCTTGACTCATGCCTCCAAAACTTCAAAAAAAGATGTTCTTACAGTCAAATATTTGACAGTAGGACGCTAATAAAATCTAATTCCATTTGTAACGTAAAGAACAACTTATACATTGTGTTTATTGCCCACCAAATATTCATTGAAAATTCATAATATTTTTTTAATACTCATTTAAAAAAATTATTATCTATCTCAATATTTAAAACTTTTCAACATTGTTTTCCACATTTTACATTGAAAAAAAAAAAACCAGTAAGCATTACTTTAGGGAAACTAAATCACAAGCTTTATTTAATATTTATGAACAGCCTTTTATTTGTAATTAATTTTTTTTGTAAACTTTATTTTTAATTAAACGCTTCTTCCAAATCCAACAACTTTACTTTTACAAGACCCAAATCAAACACCTGATGTGCGTGCAAGTGCAACACTCACTCACTTGAACCCAAATGCTGAGAGCATCCACCTCCGAATGAACCCAAATGTCTCCTATCTTTCTTAAAATCCCAGAATCCTCACCTCTAATCTCACAAGCTGACATTAAAAATTGGATTTCCAAATCAAATTTGAGCAAGCCCAGCCAGCGAGAGCATTAGCGTCTAAGCTTAGTGGAGAAGTGCCAGATTGTCTATTTGGTATTGGTCTTTACTCTTTATACAATACTTTACTGATTGTTCCATGTGACTTGATGATAATTAGTCAGAAAACAAATGCTACCAGCCTTCAATCAAACATCTCATGTGCATCTCTCTCTTTCTCGGTTTGTTTTGCACTGTCATTATTTTCTAACCAAATTTGATGTTGTCCAGACGATGGAGCTTCAACATTGGCGGCACTTGCAGCATCCGTTGGTCTTTAATGAAGACGAGAGAAGTGGAGATCGTTGTCGGGGGTGCAAGGAACCAGTATTTGGTCCTAGCTACAGTTGTAAAGAATGCAGAGATTACCACCATCATAAATCATGTGCTGAACTACCCCTTGGGTTGCACCATCCCTCACACCCAAATCATCCTCTTATTCTCTTTGGCATAAATACATATCATAAGAACAACAAAGAAGAATATGACAGATTTAGCAAATGCGACGTCTGCGGAGAAAAGAGTAATGAATACAGTTATTGTTGTTACCGTTGCAACTTCATCATTCACATCAGATGTTCTTCTTTATCACCCACCATCCAAACTGAAGTCCATGACCACCAATTGACCCGCATTTGGAAGCTGTTGAAGTTCACTTGCGACTTCTGTGGCAAAGAAGGCAATCTGCCCTACCTTTGTGCCCAATGCGATTTCGGTATACATTCACGTTGTGCTGCTTGCCCACGCAGACTGAAAGTTTATCGTCACGACCACCCTCTCCACCTCACCCCTTCTCTTGAAGTCCATCAATCCGACTCTCCAATTTGCCTACTCTGTGTTCGAAAAGTGGATACACTCTGCCTTTACTATTGCTCAAGATGCGATTTTGCTGCCCACCTCTATTGTGCTATGCTCCACTATAACAGGGAGTTCATAAATTTGGAGGAACTTAAAGAGGAGCAGTCCACCGAGTCAAAATCTGAAGATCCAGAGCTCCATCAATCCTTTGACTCAGAAATTTGCAAAGTCAAAAAAATCACTGTGGGGGAAGACGGAACTGAAATAGCCACAGAAATCAAACACTTCAGTCACAGGCATGATTTGAAGCTTACTGATGAGATTCCGAATAACACAAAATGCAACGGGTGCGTACAATCCATTCTCTCTCGATTTTACAGTTGTACCCCGTGTAGCTTCTTTCTTCATAAATCTTGTTCTAAATTACCCAAAATAAAACAATACCCACTTGATCAACACCCTCTCACCCTCAGTTATCAGCGAGTTTCTTTTTCCTGTGATGCCTGTGGCCAGAGGTGCAACGGCTTAAAATACAACTGTCAAATATGCAAGTATAATTACTATGTTCAATGTATTTTATTATCAAACACCCTCACTCTTGCCTGTCATGAGCATCGTCTTTACCTCTCCATCACAAACTCTCGACAAGAGTGTAGTAATTGTAATTCTGAAAAGTATCGTGTATTCCGCTGTTCGACTTGTGAATTTGCTCTAGACTTAAAATGTGCTACACTACCACAAACTACATGGTACAACCAACATGAACATCCCTTCAACCTCCGTTATACTCTTGAAGATGACTCCGGTGAATATTACTGTGATATCTGTGAAGAAGAACGAGATCCCAAGCAATGGTTCTACTACTGTGCAGAGTGCAGCTTTCCTGCTCATCGAGACTGTATTCTTGGGAAAAATCCAAATGTTAAGTAACACATATAATGGCCGCTAGTTGGGAGGTGCTACACAGTAATTTGACTCTCACCCACACACAATGTACTTTCATTGAAGAAATAAAAACCAATGACAATGTTAAAAGTGATCTATCAATGTGTCCAATATAATTTCAACATTCACAATAATTGTTTATAGGAAGACCACTGTTGTTTTAATTTTTATGTATATTTTTCATTTAGGTTGAGCCTTTAATTCTTTATTTCTTAACCTATTGTATTATTATGGTTGTCCATTGGTGTAGTTTTGGGGAACTTTGATTTTAAGATGAAGCTTATTAGGCATTTTATTGGTTTGTGGCTAATAAGTGTAATATGTGGACATCATGTACATGGGTCCCACACCCCTGCTTGTTAATGACTTGAACAGGAAAATCACTTGATGTCCACGGACATTCACTGCTTGTGTTTTTTGGCTTCTAAGATTCTGTTTTCGTTCTATTTTAACCTATCCATAGGATCTCCTGCTAGTTGAGAGGAGCCTTACATTTATAGAACAAAATAATTTTGTTTCTAAGGTACTTGACCTTTTTACTACCACAAGGATAGTGTTCCGGCATGTGGGAATGAGGTATTTGAGAATGGGAGGTGATGATGACAGTAACAATGCTAGAACTAATAATGTTAACAGTGAAGTCTAGAAAATATTGTGGAAAGTCAAAATTTCTGCAAAGTTTCACTTTTTGTCCAGAAAATACTGCATGATGCTATACAAGTTAAGGCAGTCTTATTAGATATAAAGCTTAGTTGTGATGTTGCTTGTAAAATCAGACTTCATAACAGAAGGTAGGCCCATCAAGGATTGACAAATTATTTCAATCCCAGATGGAATTTGGAAGAGAGATACCAAATGGAGTGGCGCGCTTTTGTTGCAAAGTCTAGAGAAGGAAGAAGACTCTTTGTTGGATGTTTTAACAACACATGCTTCAACAGGATGGTGGCCAGATCTAATACTGCATGAAAAGCAAATTTTCAAAACTCAAATATGACACTAGATTTTCAAATAATGACTCTTGATATCAGGTCCATTACTAGATGATTTGGATAATGGCTCTCAAAAAAGTTTGAGGGTTTAATTTGGGAATTAAGTTTCTATAATATCTACACATATTTATACCACTCCTTTCTCTACTAGCATATTTGAGGTTAAAGTGTTCTTAGAATCTGTGTTAAAACCATGCAGCATCTCATGTTTTGTAAACTTATTTGTGAGTTGGGTATGTTAATTATTACAAGATTTAGCTTGGTACTTTGAAAGATATTGTGATATCCTGTCCTAATCCCTGTTGATTGTGTCTTTCGAGTGTGATACATCTTCTAAATTAATTTTGATTATTTTTACTCTCTGTTTGTTAAATTGTTCTTTATCATTTCTTGGTATGTAATTTAATTAATTTCAAAATGGGAATGGAGCTTTAGAACATTCTTGTTTTTCTACCTTTCTCTTTATCAGTTGTTCAATATATTTCACTTAGTTATAATAACGCATTTACGAGTGTGTTTAATTTTCTCAAGACGATCAAGTTAATGCCTTGTATTCTACACTATCTATCTGTACTAAGGCAAAAAAAATGCAGCAAATGAATTATGGCCAGTAAAAACTGACGATTATTTCCCAAAAGCTTTACTGTTTTTCCATCTACCTTTAGTTGACTAAGCAAAATTGATTGAAATTTACTGCCATTAATAAGCTTGACCAATGCTTGCTAGAAGGTATGCAGACAGGGCAAATGCTTATTGGACTGACTTTTTCACTAGTTGCCCAGTCTTGAAGCAATATGTCCAAATTCTGAGGGGATATTATTTGGTATGACATCAGTGTCAATCTGCCTTGGTGGTTATGTTGAATCAAAATAGATAGGGATAGCTATTCCTTCCATTCCTCTACACTTGATTTGCTGGATGCAAACGACCTAGCATCTCATGCTGCCATCCTGGAAATTCCTGGTAATTTTTTCTTGGTATTTGGTCACAAAAGTTTTCTATTTTATATTCCAAGAACTCTGCAAGGAACACAAAGATGTGTTCTATGCAGAGAGAGGATGATGTTTTCCGGTCATCAATAGGGTGGAGTTTTCTCACCATTTATTTGGGTTATAAACATAAATGAAGGAATTTTCCTTATGTTAAAAATACGCAGCATGACAACTTGAATATTTGGCTGGAAAGAGATCCGACGGTGCCAACTCTGTCAGTCTGGAGGATGCTTTAGGGATTGCACAGCACCATGATGCCATCACTGGCAATGCTAAACAACATACAACCAATGACCACGCAAAACACATGGCTTTTGGAGCCTCTGAGGTAGGCAGCTAATCTTCATTTGAATTTGACATTTTGAGTCTTGTTTTGTATTCTTTGCACCATTGTTATTGTATGATAAAACTCTGTAAGCTATCCTTTAAAATGCAACAAATTTTCATAGGCAGAAGCTGTTGTAAATGCTGTCCTGTCATGCTTCACTAATAAGAAATGAAGAGATCAATATGGTTCTATGAACCTATTATGGTCAGAGTTCAAAATCAGAGTTCTTGTTGTATATAAAGTTATATACAATGTAGGTTGTTTTATATTTAAGATTAAAGAGGAGAGATTTCAAAATGCCATTGAAAGTGCTGCCGAGCCTTGGTTTAAAGAGCTCAACTCCTATTTGATCGGTTTAACTCGTTTTAATCAATCGAGATATGGCTCAATAAGTCAAAGGCTGTATAATATGAGAACCCTATTCTTTGTTCAATTCCTGGCTTGATGACAAAGGAATACTCGATTGATCGTAAAAACTGTTTTTCTGCAGTTTTCTAGATGGGGATTTTCTGGTTTGTCAAACGGCTAATACCCTGTGAATATTATAGTCAATCAAAGTGACTGTTTTTGAAGGGGCATAACCCTTCAGCTATAAATAGTGATCTATATTCATTTTTGTAACTACCTTCTTTTACCATTTTTCATAAAAATTCACAAGAATACTCTCGGTAATACTACTTGAAGAATTCTAAGCTTAGTTGTGTATGGGAACAAATTTGCAGTAATCCTTTAGTATCATTTGAGTGTGGGCAAATATTGTTTAAGTTTAGCAAGGTGATTGTGTCTAAGCCTTTTGTTATCTATCTATTTATTGCTATTCCTTCATTGAATTATATACTTTTTCAGAAGTTTTTGTGCGATAACTGACCTCTGACATTATGAGCCCTGTTTTTCCTGCAAGTCCTAGTCCAAATGATCCAAAATATACCTAAAAACATTAGCAAATGTTCAGCATGTGACATAAAGTGTTCAACGAGAAAAACAGCACAAGATGCTATATTTATTGTCAAATGTCATGAGAAAGCTCCCTTTTTCTAACCGTTTAACAAGTTCAATCCTGGTTCTTGAAATATCCCCTTTTCTGAACATTAATAATGTTTTAAGTAGTTAACAAGCTCTAGGTTTGATTCTGCCAGAAAACTTCCTCAACTTTTAAATTTCAGAAGAGGGATTTTTTTTTTTTCCTATCCAGTACAATAGAAAGTGTGTTCATAGTCCATATTTCTATTAGTATTGTGTCATGAACCTCTAATAAAATATCAGAATGGCTTAACATGCCGAATATGTTAATGTGGGAATTGTGAGTATTTACAAAATAAAAAAATAAAAAAAATAAAGGAGTTGTGGATTCTGTTTATGGCAGAATAGGAAAATTGTGGGTGTTAAACTGTTAATTGATTTAATTACTTTCACTTTCTTTATGAAGTGATGTGGTTATCTTGTAGTGGTAATTAAGTGGTACCAAAATAAAGCAACCAAAGCATGTCCCCACAGTAAAATTACGTTACCAGTATATTACCTACAACTACCAATAACAGAAGTGACCTTCATCCACTATTGAAAACCAGCATCACCACATATGTCACAAATTTCATCCTGCAAGGTGGAAGAGTAGAACATGAAATTCCAAATACAAGTACCAAAACATTAATGGAATTTAATTAAGTTCAATCAAAATATGCTAGTCAACTTTTGGAATTTATTAATTGAAAATAATTTAGTTCCTTTTTGACCAAAATAGGTCCTGGTTGGGAATTATTGGGATGTCTAAGTGCTTTTCTGACTTTTGGCACATCCACAGAAACCACTTTCGAAAGAAACCAGGTGACAAAAATTTAAGGAGGGAAAATGGGGACAGGTGGCACAAACCTATGTGGGGCATTTAAAATTTGGGCCCAAAAGCAGCTAAGGAAAATCTGGGCCACTACAGACTGCCCCTGCAGTCCAAAAGGACAGGCACCAACAGCCGCAATAATTATTTAAATAAAAATTATGATTTACTTGCAAAGGTAATATATTTATATTGTTAAATCAATTATTACAAAATTACTCTACAGAATTTTCATTTATAAACACATTTTACTAGTAGTATTTTCTCCCCTATATAAACAAATTTATAAAACACATACATTATCAAAGATTCGATATATTATACATCTATACTTCTCTTTCACATCCTATATAAACACATTTATAAAACACATGCATTATCAAGGATTCGATATATTATACATCTATACTTCTCTTTCACATAAAAGTATATTTCAACGTGCATAGACCCAATAAGTGAGTTGTGGGGCTCATGCTTATATAAGAGAAGGATGTACACAAAATGCACTTACTAATTTCCCCTTCAAGAAGACAAAAGTATCTTGTGCATTGTATATATATGCAAATTCCCTCTCATAGCATGTGAGTTTTACACGGTTGTAAAGTTCACACAATTTGAAGAATGATACGCATATCTTATGCATGATAGGTTCAAAGATACCACTAACTGAACTGACGGGGAAGGCCCTTTTAGTATATCATATAATTTTTTTTTAATCTTTTTTTCTCCTCATGGGAAGTGTCATCGAGGTAGATCTAATACTTTTTTCTCAACATTCTTGAAAAATAAAAAGAAGAAGCCATAACAGTTCTGATAATTTTCCCCCCTTATTATTCAATGAGTAAGAGGAAGATTTACACCCAAGATGAATTAGACAACACTACTGAGCTACAATACACTCCCATTTTCATTTAACTCAGTAACTCAAACATTCACACTTCACAACAACAGTTAAAAAAGGGAAGAAGAAAAAAAATCCTAATTTTTCTCAAACAAAATAAATAAACAGACTTCTTATATCTAAAAAAAAAATATATATATATATATATATCTCCAGGTTAAAGAGGATGTCTTCATTGGAAATACCAGAAACTCGTGAGAACCTCAACATCTAATAAACAATTAATATAAAAGCACAAAAAGTATATCAGACAAAATCAGACATTATTATACTACAGAACATTATTAAAGCAAAACCAACTAAGTACATCAAGATTTCATGGGCACCCATCAAAAAATTCATGATCAAGCAGTTACATTACTTACATACAATATATAGCATAATAAATGAACACGGAGAGATTCAACAAACATATAAAAAAAAAAAATCTTTTTTTATATAAATATAAAGAAGGTACCGAAGTTTAACTGGCATGGACCAAAAAAAAAAAGCAGGAGAGAGAGAAAGAGAGAGAGTATAAACAATGTAGAAGAGGTAATGTGCAAAACAGCATTGCAAAATAATTGTATATAGTTAGTTAGGCAACGTTTGAAACAATAAAGGAAACTAGCATCTCGAGTTTTAGAAACTCGAGATCCATATTATAAAAAAGCCACATAGATATCGAGTCTTTAAGACTCGAGTTTCATGCAAAAAAAATTTCACCTATAGTGGCGTTTTCAAGTCTTTCAGTGACGTTTTAAATCTCTATAGCGGCGTTTTCCTGGAAATTTTTTTTGCTTAAGTATAGATTTATGGAGTCCTATAGTGGCGTTTTTAAGCCCTATAGTGACGTTTTATAGACCTATAGCGGCGTTTTTATTCAATTTATGCAAATCGAGTCTTTAAAACTCGATTTTCAGCTTAATTTTTTTCCACTTTAGACTAATCCACTTACAAATCGAGACTTAAAAACTCGATTTATATCTTGGAACTCGAGTTTTAGACACTCGAGATGCTAGTTTTCAAAATTGTTTTGAAATATGACAATTAACTAAATTTTTTAACATTTATTGTTATTTAGAAAAAAAATTCCAATGTAGAATAGCGATTTTACCGAGTGGGGTTCTTTCATTGTTGCTGATGTTCTGTTCTTTTTGTCGTTCTCGGAGAGAGTGAAAGCTCAGAGGTCTCTCTGTGGCCACGGGTTTTGGGAAGCTGAGATAGAGAGAGAGAGAGAGAGAGAGAGAGAGAGAAAGTAGGAGAAAGAGAGAAATGATGAAATGATTACTTTATGAACGATGGTTTTTTTTTTTTAATTACTTATTTTATTATATTGTTGTCTTAAAAATAAATTAAGTATTTATTAATTAATTTATTAAATTGTTGTACTACGTCAAATTATATTCAATACCACGTTATTTATATGGTATAAAACTTATAATATTTTAATATCTTTTTGACTTTTTGTTTACTAATTATTAATTTACTAAGGGGTTGAACCTCGTCAAATTATATTCAATGCCACATTATTTATATAGTAAAATTTATAATATTTTTATATATTTTTGGCTTCATGTTTGGTCAGTCCAAGCCTTTTGCATTATAAATTTGGATTCTGATTTATGTCAGTGCACGGAATTATTAGAATTATATTATAGGCTAATTACACTTCTCACCCTTAAAATTTGTGGGAATGATACTCCACCTCAAATCAGAAAAAGAAAAACTCTTCCCTTCTTTGAAGTTTGAAGAAATTAAGACTCCTCCCTTTTGTTTATATTAATAATGAAATTATCTAAATTTTTATAAGAATCTCTTTATAAAAAAAAAAAATCATTGTTAGTAAAAAAATAACCGATAAATTTAGAATAAAATGCAAAATTTATCAAGTACCAAAAAACACTTGCAACGAATAATCTCTTCATAATCCCCAAAAAAATAGCAAAATTTGCAATTAATATTTTAAAATACACTTTAATTAAAAATTAAAAATAATAAATTTTAATTATAAAATAAGATAATTTTGGAAGCCTGAACATGATGTTTTACTAATTTCAAATTATCACATCAAATGTTATTGAAAAAATTATGAAATTTGTTTAGGATTTGATTAACAAATGTCAAATTGTATTAGTTGAGGTTAAGTTTTTTATTCCAATCGATCAACTTATATAGTATGATGGATGTGATACCTATCTTCTCAACCTTGTCACAAGCTCACAGCCATCGTGATGTGAGATAAAAAATGTTCTATCATGCCAAAGGTCTTGTAGCTATATTGGTACATTTCCATGCACAAAGTGCATGGGAGTCTAGAGGAGAAAAGGTTTGAATTGCGGGGTTAATAGAAAGTTGTAATTATCACTTATCAAAAAAAAAAAAAATAGAAAGTTGTAATTATCTCTAAAAAAAATGTTCTATCATTTCCAATACATACACACACACACACACACACACACACACACACATATATATATATATATATTTTTGTATACAAGCGATAATATTTTCTCAATTGAGTTAACTCATAACCTTAGCCTGATGAAGGAGCTCACTCCCATTTTGGTGCTAATTGGTTTACCAGTAATACAATATTCTTCAAGACAATTGTTCCCCTTATCAAGAAAAGAACTGAAAAAACCTCTGTTGAACTTCTTACATTTTTTCTCATTTACTTACAAGTGCCAACTAGAATATATGTGGGGATTTAAAATGCTTTAGTATATTCTAAGTTCTGAGCTTATATTGGATGAAAATGGATTCAAGTAATAGTCTTCTAAGACTTGAATCCCTCTTATAGTTTACCAAAAAAAAAAAAAAAAGAATCCCTCTTATCACCTATTAGCAAAGGAAAATAAGCAATTTATTATGTTTGTTTTCCACTTGATTGAGCATCTCCACCAAAAGTTACTTTATCTATTATACCTACACACATACTACAGTAGATCTTAGCTATCAACGTAATAAAATAATATAAACATCACAATAAAATAATATATCTCCTATAATAAAATAATATATCCCACTACCCTAAAAAAAACAACCCAGCACCATCCACAACCACCACTACCATCAGCCACCACCACAACCACACCCACAACCACCACAACAACCACCATCGCCACCACCACAGCCACCAAACCCACAGGAAAAAAAAAAAAAAAAAATCAAACACCGTACAACCAAACCATAGCCACAACAACCACCATCGCCACCACCACAGCCATCAAACCCACATAAGAAAAAAAAAATCAAAAGTTTAAGAACCACAGAATTCAGAATCTAAACAAAGAAGAAGAATCAAAAGTCTTCAGCAAAGACACGATTCGGCAACAAAGCCAAATAATGGAGAGACCCACACTGTCACACATGCCATTTTCGGGAAGGCATTGGTCCGAGTACATAATTTATCAATCCTACAGCCCCACAGCAAATTTCAACCAAAGATATCAATTAATGCATCAAAGAATTTGCCAAAGAACACTCTCAAAAATAAAAAAAATAAAAACCATTCACTTCTAACCTCTCTAGACCCAAAATTTCATAAAAGATTTCACAATAAAAAATCAAAGCTAACTAAAGAGGGAGAAGTAATCTTACGACAAAGAACTCAAAAACAGAGAAAAGAGAAACAAAAATCTCTCAAACGAACCTCCGATGAAATTTTTGGTCCCTCAGTCAGAGACATCAAAATCTTCCAAAAACAACCTCCCCTCGATCTCGATAAATACAAATATGAGTAGCAGAACTTCAGCACTTATTGCTCCCCTGCTACTGTTTTTCTGGCTGGCCGGCGAGCTGAGGGATGAGGCGGCGGTGGGTCGAGCTTCGGCTGGGACGGCGTCGGTCAGCTTGAGAGATGGTGAGAGTGAACCGGATAGTTTGAGGGAGGTGAGATGGAGAGATGGGAGCTTGAGAGTGATGAGAGATTGGACGGTGAGATGAAGTATAGAAGAATGAAAAAAAATAAACGTATTATTTTAATTCGGGGTGCTGAATAAAAAATTATTATTTTTTTAGATAATTGCTAAAGTACACATATATAAAAAAAAATAAATGTATTATTTTAATTGGGAGTGCTGAATAAAAAATTTTTCTTTTTTAGATGACTGCTACAGTGCACATCTATAGATAGATGTGCACTGTAGCAGTTCAGCTAAAAATTATTGCTATGCCTGCATTGCTGTGTGGCCCTTTTTGATATTTTGGTGGAGCTAAAATAACATTATAGCTATTTAACTCCATTGCTACAAATGCCTTGTATTTATTAGCCAAGTTGTCATATACTAGTAGATCAGATGACATGTATTTATTTGACCAATAAACAATTTGTGCAGGTATTTAGTATGTCTCAAGCAATAGGCATGGCAGGATTACCCTGGGTTATAATGTCATAGGTATGTAACTTATTGAACTCTGAACTCAAAATTTAATAACCTTCTGCACATCCAAAGTTGCTCTCAATGATCACTACATATTGTAAGAGAAAACTGGCTTTAACTATTTGTGACAGCATTAGGCTCTCTCTAATAGCAACATTCCTTGAAGTGGATTATGAACTTAACTCTTATTATCATCCAATGCTTCAATAACATGTTAGGTAAGAAAGAATTTGCAAGGATTATAAACTTATAGAACTCAATCATAGTTTGATTCCTTCTATCCTTTTTCCTTTCTGTAGTACTAAACCACACAAGATGTATCTATAAATTGGGTACTTAAGGCCATTTAGAAAGATGACACAAAAGAGGGGGGGGGGGGGAATCCGTAATTCCCTTTTCATGATAGTATATAAGTGTAAGAGTTTCATAGGACAAGCAAGATTATAGATAAGATTGAACTTTGATTTTGAAGGATGATTTCATTTCAGATATATCCTATAGACATCAAGGGTATAGCTGGAAGCCTAGTGACTTCGGCACACTGGTCCTTTGCTTGGATTATTGTATACGTCTTCAAGTTTATGATAGCATGGAGTTTAGTAGGTAACTCATAAGTAGCACCCCACCCACCACACATCTTCACTTTTACTTTCCAATTTCGTGGTTTCTATGTGGTAACTAATCATGATTATTTTGGCTATGATACTTCAAGAACATTTTTCATATTCTCAGTCATTTGTGGTTTAGCTGTTGTATTTATTGTAAAGCTGGTACTAGAGACCAAGGGGCAAACACTAGAAGAAATTCATGCATCATTTACCAATCCTCAGCATAAAATCTCAAACCCTTAAGACATAAGAAAATTTGTTCATCTTAGTTCAACTGAAATCTAAAAACCCTATAAAGCAAACTTCCACTTGTGAATATATACTGTTTAAGTATGTTCAGTTGTGGGGTTATCTCATGCATCACGATTCTTAGTTCAGTTACTTATTCTACCCAATAAACCACTTAACAATTTTTCATGGCAAAGAAAAATGTTATTGGAAACATTTTGGGAGAAATCAGCTTATTTATTTGGTGGGGAAGATCATCTTTTCATAATCAAGTATTGTGAGATTCATGCACACCTTTATCAAGGTTATTGTAAACATCCTATTATCATCAAGTTTTGTTTATGTTATTTTCATGATGCATGATATCAAATTATTAATTTTCGCCAACTAATTTAATGGTTTTATAGCTTACGAATTTTTAAAAAGAAAAAAAGACTGCAATTGATAATTCTGGGAACACAATGTTTCAAGCACATTGACAATAGTTAAGTTGCCATTCTGAAGTTATTTGCTTCAGAACACCACTTAGAAGAAAGGCTAACCATCTAAAATCTAAGAATATCACAAAAAACCACCATAGTGTAGCAAATTGCTAATTTTGTAATACAACTTGGTGGCTTTCTATTGAATTTATAAATTGGAAATAATGTAATAAGTTTTTCATAAATTATCATTTATCTCAAAAACTTGATTTCAAAATTGTAATTTTAAAAGGTTGATAACTTCAAGGGATAAAACAATTGGTTAGAAACCACACCTTATGAAGCAACTCTAAGTCAAAAGTAATTGAAAAAAAGTGAATTTAATCACTTTTTACTTATTTATGCCTAAAATTAAAGTTTTAAGTTTGATTTATTTATAAATAAACAAATATAAACGAACTTTTTATCGAACTAAACCCAAATTATTTATAAACAATTTTGTTCATTTACGCCTTACTGGGCATTCAATGGGCTTTCCAACTAGACAAGAGGATTGTAGAAAAAAAAAAAAAAAAAAGTATAATCCTTCAATTTATTTTAAATTTTTTTTTATTCAGGCACCTACACATGATGAAAATACTGGCACTTTATCTAAATCTGTAATAAGGAGAATAAGGACAAAGATAGCACCACATCCAAGAATAAAATTAAATAAATACCGACAAAAGTTTCCAATGATGAACTCCACATGGGTCCCCTCTAAACACTTCATCTCCACTTTCTCCAGCTCAATATCTCATTATCTCTATCCGTCAAACTCATAAATTCCACACTTCTTTGTCTCTTCCTCTCTTTGTGTTTGAAAAACAAATTGAAGTTTTAATTCATACTGTACATACCATTTCTTTACCATCAACTATATAGCTGTGGTGACCATCTTGGTGGTGCCAACAATTCTGGTTGTGATGATGGTGGTGAGAGTCAGAGTGGATCTTCCTCAGCCACAGGTGTGGTCGTGCTTAGCACTTTGGTTGCTGTCTCTGGTTCCTATGTTTTTGGCACAGCTGTAAGTGAAATTTTACTTTAGCATAGAATGGTCCACACTCTCTTTAGTCCACATGGTCCTTGATCCAGGGATATTGTCTGCAAAGATTTTGATGTGTTTATGATGAGTGCCAAAATTTTCAAATCTGTAGAGAACTCAAATTCTATGAAAAATTATTAATTTCTGAATCATCACTACAGTTTGAAGAGCCACAATGTTTTCTATGCTACTAGGCCATGATAGAAAATATATTAGTTGAATGCCAAATGCATCTAAATGATTGAGGTATAGATTTGTCAATGGATTGCAGGGAGTGTTTTTGTAACATTGGAGAGAATAACTGAATAAGACAATAAATGGGATGGGTATCTCTATGTGGGATGCCTAGACATTTGATATGCTGACTACTGAACTGAAAATGGTGTATAATTGATTTTGTAGGTGGGATATTCATCACCTGCTCAGTCTGGAATCATGGATGACCTGGGTCTTACTGTGGCAGAGGTGGGTGTAAAACTATAAAGTGCATTTTTACTTTTGGCAAATGATATTATCACATTGGAACACTTTTAAGCATTTGAACTATCTTGCTCTGGAAACATCTTCTGCTATGAATATAACATTTGTATTATTATAACCATTTTTCCATTTCAATATTAATTTCATTGAAATTTTGTGTAAATTTCAGTATTTATGCTTCTATTGTCTGGGATTATGGTGATTTGTGACAACAAATCTTCATGTGAAGATACCAATATTTGAGCTCTACTACAGGGAAAAAGAAGAAAGGTTGTGTTTGGAAAATTATGTCCGCATGGCAAGATCATAGACACAGTTCATCACCTAGCTTGTGTTTTTCTGATCGGAGAATTTGAATAAAGTTCAACTATGACTTAGAGAAATATTAAATACAATTAAAAGGCATACAACATTTAGGATTAATGACATTTCAAAGTTTGAATGCTGAGAATAATTTTAGTTGGTAGTAAGGACTATATGACTTGGAGATACTGGTCTGATCTTCATATAGAAGTCACTGTTTCAGCTTTCAAAATGAAGTGAAATGTTGTATCGTATTGCTTTATGCGAAATTCATTTTTGTTGCATTGCTTCCTAAACTATCTTTTGCTTGCCTTATACATTTTTGTATATGATTTTCTCAACATCTTTTGGTTATACTGCGGTACTCACTTTTTGGTTCAATATTGACAATTGGAGCAATGATAGGTGCAATAGTGAGTGGCCAAATAGCAGATTACATAGGTAGAAGAGGTGCAAGTACTTCAGCATGGAATCATTGCTGGTGGTATTATTAACGTTCAAACTCCACAGCTCACTAGTTTTTCAATTTGTTGGTTGTTTTGCAAGGAAGACAATGGGCTTTTCAGAGATATTCTGCCTGGCAGGGTGGCTAGCCAAAGCATTCTCAAAGGTTTTGAATCCCATCTCTCTGTTATATGCAGTTCCAAACATCAATGTTAATGTCACATGCATGACAACCCCTACATTTTATCTGAAAAGATGTTTACATAAGGATAATGGAAATCATTGAGGCAGCATCGTAATTTTGTAGTTGCTCTTACATAAAACTAAAGTTTAGATGATCATACATGATCAGAAACAACTATATCACAAAATTATTTCAGGAATTAATTGGTAGTAAGTAGATGTGTTATCTTAGCTACTTCATAATGTCAAATGTTTGGTGCTTGTTGAAAGGGTGCTTGGTGGCTTGACCTTGGGAGACTGTTGGTAGGTTGTGGGATGGGACTCCTTTCCTATGTGGTAACTTGTTAGATTGCAATTTCAATGATTTATCTTTCATGTAAACAGTAAAATTAATTGTGTTCCCGATAGCAATCAGGTACCTATATATTTAGCAGAAATAACACCTAAGAATCATCAGGTAGGGTTTACAATTGTTCATCAGGTAAGGCAAAAGTCTCATGAATATGGAAACTGTGTAAGTCATTGCCCTGACAGCCTTGTTTACCTACTAATTGCCACTCATATAGTTAATGATTTGTTGTGGCGTATTGTTTACATATCTAATTGGAGTTTTTGTGAACTAGCGAACTTTGGCTCGAATTGGTAAGCTTCCCTGCTATTGTCCTGTACTCTTGTCATTTGAAGGTAGTTTCTTAGTAAGACTTTTTTTTTTTCTTTAATTCAGGAACATTACCATGTCTAGTACAACTTCTTGGTCTATTCTTCATTCTAGAATCTCCAAGATGGCTGGTGAGTTATTCAAAATTTTATTAGAAGATTTTTTTGGAAGGTTTCGGGGAGATAACACATTGGGGAGACTCCAACTGAGGAGTTAAATAACATATCGCAACATCACTTAACCCAAAAGCTTGAGGCAATGGGTTCGGCTTAATTATGTTATATTTAATCACTCACTTTTGTCATTATTATCCAATGTGGGACTTCACTACTTATAACTAAACAACTTACAACTAGCCACACCACTCACACGTAAATATTCTAACAAAAGCTGCTCTTTGGATAATGCATTTGAAAACTAGAAAAAAAAAAAAAACAAAGAGTTAAAGTTTCGCTAATCATTTCTTTTTCCATTATTCTTCTTTTTAGCCAAGTACATGTGATTTGACAAAGATATCTAAATGCAACAATGTGGAAAAGAAAATTCAAGCATTGACTAACATGCTCATATGATTATTTTTTAGGCAAAAATCGGTCAAAAGAAAGAGTGTGAAGCTTCTCTACAGCACCTTAGGGGGCAGAATGCTGATATCACTCCAAAAGCTACTGAGATTAGAGTGACTTTTGGACTTTAGATGTCAATGAGAAAATAACTCTTTGTTTCCTCTTTAACTAGAAAAATTACATACTTCGACACAGTCTTAAATATTTTCCAACAATTTTGCTTAGAAACAAGTATTGACATGGTTTTTAAACCATTTTACAAGAGTACACAGAAACCCTACAACTACTTTCTGAAGCTAGTATTTTTTACTTATTTCAATGGAAATCTGCTTACTCACTTATTTTAAGCATTTGTATCATAATCTTTGTAGCACGTTTTTTAAATTTTTTAGATAGGTTAAATCTTTTTGGCTAACATAAAAGCGGGTTAGGTTGGAGTTGGCTTGATGGTACTACAACAATTTGGAGTCGTCAATGGAATTGCATTTTATGCAAGTGCTATATTCATATCAGTTGGTAGAAAAAGGATTGTCTTTTTTCTTTTTCTTTTTTTTTCCCCCTTATTTAATGCTACTTATAGTTAACAAGAAATTGAAGTTAATAGAGGAATACTTTGTCAATGACAGGCTTTTCGGGTAGTATTGGGACCATAGCAATGGTCATTGTTCAGGTTCTTGACTCTCTTTGTGGAATTCCAACATTTGCTTCTGCTTAATGCTTTTTAAGTGATTAACTGATTTTGTGCTGATCCCAATGACAGCATTAGGGGTAATTTTGATGGATAAATCTAGAAGGCGGCCACTTCTATTGGTAAGAAGGTTAAGAAATCTGTACTGTGTAATGGAGTTGAATGAAAATAATTTTGAATCCCACTATATTCACAGGTTCCTGCAGCAAGAACTTGCTTAGGTTGCTTGCTTGTGGGATTGTCATTCTTCTTGTAGGTATTTTCTACAAAAAAATCTATTTTTCTTGAATACTAGTTTCATTGGTTTTGTTGAATAGTTCTTAATAGAATAAAGATTCAATTATGCAGGATCTTCAAACATGGATCAAGACAACACCAATTTTAGCACTTGTTGGTGTACTAGTAGTGCAATTATCCCAAGGATAGTTTTGTTTTTCTTATAAAACATCCAAAGAAAGAACAGCCTGTGACAAATGTTATTTTGCTTTTATCTCCAACTTTCGTCATTTTATCCATGGTCTTTGAGTACTCTTGAGTGTGGAAATCCTATTAAGTTTAAACGCTCATAAAATGAATGTTGTTTAATACCATTACCATTGGTTGTATTTAACCAATTAGTAGCAATCTGGAAATAGTTTTTGCTGCTTTGAAAGCATGAGTATTTCAGAAGGTCTTGCATAAAGTTGTGGATTTTTATGATCTGATTTTGGTCATCTATTACAGCTCTCAATCTATATTCATGGTGCAATTGGTTTGAGGGTCATAATTCCAACATTGTAGACCAGTTGATGTTAACTGTTGGTTTGAGCCTGATTCTTAGTGGTTTAAAGATTGGTTAAGTTGAATTTGTCTGTTTGGTTCTGCAATCAAGTGTACACAAGATCTTTCTCATTAGGCATGGGAGGAATTCTTTGGGTTATAATGTCAAAGGTAGATTTACCTTATCATACTTGAAAAACCGTCTTTTATTATCAAAATAATTGCCATGAAGGCCTATTGTTGGCTGAAATAGAGTTGAATCTGTCTCAGATATTTCCCATAAACATGAAGGGCTCAGCTGGAAGCCTTGTTACATCGGTTAGCTGGTTAGGTTCTTGGATTGTATCATATGCTTTTAACTTTCTAATGGATTGGAGCTCAGCAGGTGATGCCAAGCTAGTCTTATCTCTCAATATTGATGTTATATTGGATGCAAACTGCAATATGATCACTTTAGTTTTTAATTTATGTTTACCTTTTTTCAGGAACATTCTTCACATTCTCAAGCATATGTGGCTTGACTGTTTTGTTCGTAGCAAAGTTTGTACCAGAGACTAAGGGGCGAACACTTGAAGAAATTCAAGCATCATTGAATCCATTTTCAGCAAAAAAATGAATTTCGCATGCTTGTACGACAGCACCAATCCGTGTTCGAATAAGCAAAATAATTTCTAAAACATCAGCTCCATTAAATTGTGGTATTGAGTACTAGACTAATTGGTGAATGGTTGTCACAATAAGCAAGGTTTTTTTTTCAAAAGTCAAGATATGTTTGGAGCTATAATCCAAGAATTATTTTCTAAAACTATTATGGAATTGATAACCATAGCTTGAAACTCTGCATTGCACTTGGAGAGAAACTATCTATTCACCACCTAATTTAGGGAATGTGAAAGGTAAATCTTGAATTTTTAAATGTTTAGAGACCATTTGACTTGTGGAATCTTCCATTCCATAAATCATATCCATGGAAATATAGAGTTATCAAGTTTGGTTTATTAGATGCATTCCTATCAAATTCGTGAGAATATAACAATTATGTTTCTAGTTAAATTATAATTTTGTGTCAAAAGTCTTATAGTTCAATTGACGACAACTACTGTTTCCAACAAAAATGTTCATAGTTCAATGCATATTAAAAACATAAAGAACATGTAATCTAACACTAAATATTTTCAAAATTTTAATTATATTAAGTGTCTATTTGGCAAAGATTATTTTTGTCAACTTATTTTATTATTCAGTTTATTTTTGCTACTACTTATGGGTTCTACTGCACTTTTTGGTATTATTCATGGGTCTTACTGTACTATTTCAACTAACTTTTACCGTTATCTACAATACTATCAGCAAAATAAGCGGATCTCAAGTGGTATAACATTATTTAGAGTTATATTAGACGTTGATAAACTAGAACATAATGGACTAACTGATATTTTATGCTTATTAGAGGTACTAGATTTTAATGGCAATTATCTTTGCATAAATTCAACTCAATCATTTTAAAAAATTGATGATTCCAAACTTGAATGTAATCTTTAGTGTGACTTAATCATGTCAAATGTTGCCATTAATATCTTTTTTTTTAAAAAAGAAGTGAAAGTTACACAAGATATAGCATTCAAGTTTGGAATAATTAATTTTTTTAAATGATTGAGTAGAATCAAAGCAAAGATAAAAGAGTTCATTTCTTTAAAGTGTTTTTATCTTTATATATTTGCTTATTTACTTGATTATTAGGGAAGAATATATGAAGAGATGGTAAGAATTCCTATAGACCATAATTTCTTTTTCTTTTTTCAATCTTCTTTCCTTTTCTCTTTTACGTCAATCTAACGTTTTTGTTTTTCTTTTTTTGACCTCAATGTTTATGTTTTTAAAAACAAAGAAAGTGGAAAGAGGAAACACACACACAAAAAGGAAAACAATTTGTTAAACTTTTGAAGCAAAAACGTTAAATGTACTAGAACCCAAGTTACACATTTATTACAGCTACTAATCTACTTATCTAAAAGAAATCAATTACACATTAATTTATATAATAATAATAATAATAATAATAATAATAATAATAATAATAATAGGTAAAGTAAAGAGAAAATCCAATTAAATTTCAAATTGAAATTCAATTAGAGTCTAATTTTGCACCATGTATCTTATCTAATCTAAATTTTAGAATTTTGTGCCAAGTGAGTTAATTTAGTGTAAAAATTGAATTTCAATTTGAGTTTAATTAAGCGCCACGTGTCTCATCTAATCTAAATTTTTAAATTTTTGTGCTAAATTAATTAATTTAGTATCGAAAATGAGGAGTCCAATATAATAAACCATAAAAACATAACTATATAACTAAAAAAAAATTCAAATTTATAAGTCATCTAAATATATATATATTTATATATTACTAAAAGCTGAAGTATAGCATTTAATGCTGCTGCTTTCATGTTGCGCCACATTAACTGCCACGTCATTCTTTTTTTCCTACAATTTAAAATGGTTTTTACAATTTTCAACTCTATAAATGCAGCCCACTACTTATTTATTTACTTCAACTATCACCCTATAATAAGTCTGTATAATTAATCCAGTCTACCTCTTATTTATTTAGTTCTACTATCAAGTCCAATCCAAATCCTTTTTAGTTCAATTTTAGGGTTTTGTGTGAGCCTTTTCAGCTTAAAGGGAAAAAAAACCAAAAAAAAAAAAACAAAATGTTGAAGCCTTTCAAGCTTTAGGGTTTTTTTTTTTTTTTTCAATTTTCTTATAATTGTTTTTAACATTTATTTTTTTAATATTTACACTTCTCCAACCTTTCTCTCTCCCTTACCATTTCATCTCCCCACTACTTCTTCAATCTTTTCATCTCTCTACTACCCTCTACATTAATACCATTCTTCCTCTTTCCCTTCATCTTCCATTATTTTTGTCTCTTCTTATTCACACCCTCTTACTATAATTTGGTCACTATCTTTTCTATTCTATGCATAGTTTTCCCTCACAAAAAAAAAAGGTTCCCTCTCTCTCTCTCTCTCTCTCTCTTTAAATTTTTTGGTGGATTTTTTTTTCTTGCATCTCTACTTTAGGTTGATAATTTTTTATATTCTTTTAAACTCTATTTTGGGTTAATGTGATTTAGTTTTGTTTTTTAAATTGTGTTTTTTAAATTGCTGTTGTTGTTGTTTTTATTTTATTTTATTCTCTTTGATTGTTAAATGTTATCCTATTGCGTTCTAAAGAATTAAATATAGCATATAAAAATATAATATTATTCTATTATATAGCATGATTTGGATAATTTGGTATTTATTATGTTACATAGTATGATTTCTTATGGTACTCAATTTAGATGTTAAATTACGAGACTTTACTAATTTTTGTTTATTTTCTAATCATTTGTGGTGGACAAAGTACCCTTAATAGCTGTATTAGAAGTACTCTATAATGCCATTTATTTAAAGAAAAACAAAGGTTAGCCAAACGAAAATAATCGGATAGGTGACGAATTTTAGCTTTTGTAATTTTATTTTTATTATTATTATTTTATAACAATGCATGTATAGAAATTTAATTCTTATATTTTGCTAATAATTGTTTATTTGATAATATGTTTTGAGCAGCCGAAATTATAATTTCTACAAAGAAAATAACCTTAATAGATTATCAAAAACAAAATTTTATCCTAATATTGGTTCAATTAATCATTGTTAAATTTTATTAATTTTTTTTAGTTTACGTTTTTTTGGTGTTTTGGATTGTTCCTATATTACATTTATGCTTGTTCCTATAATAAATAAAAATATAATTACGAAATACATTACTCATTATTAGATTAGTTTAAATTGTAAAATTTTTTTTAATAAAACCACCATAAAAATAATTATCACGTGCAACACCGGGTTCACGGCTAGTTAATATTAATAGGTAAAACTTAGAGAAATTTGAATTAGAATTTGAAATTACAATCTAGTTTTGCACATGTTTAAATTTACGTGGGGACTATACCATAATTATCCACTTAAGTATGTTTAATGTGTCTGCTTAAGTTTTTAAATTTATGTCAAGTGAGTTAATGAGTGCAAAATACTAAGAATCTAATATTAATTAACTATAAAAATTTTTAAAAAAAAATTACATATATTCAATAAAGATAACCACATGTTTCTCAAAAAATAAATAAAATAAAAATCACAACACATTCTATCTTATTAAAAATTAGAAAAAAAAAATGATCATAAGTAGTATTAAATTTAGGTAAGAATTTTTATATGTGACTAATAATATTAACTTTAAAAAAATAATTTGACTAATTATTTATATTTTATATAAAAATTGTGTTTAATTTTAAATATATCTATATATATATATATATGCACGAATGCATGTGTCACATGTTTTTTTTAAAAAAAATTATTTGACTAATTATTTATATTTTTATAATAAAAAACTTGTTTAATTTTAAATGCATCCATGCATTTGCATGGAGTTACATGCTAGTTAATATAAAAGATAACAAAATAAATTCAATTAGTTAAGTCGTATGAATAAAGCTAGGGACACAATATATTCACAACAAGTGGTAAATTGTTAATAGTTGGTAAAAAAAGAGATATCTTTGATGGCTCAGATTAGAACCACTAATAGATTATCATCTATGTTTTAATATAGTTACACATATAATTAATAAAATATAATACAATATATGATGCTTCTTTTGGGTGTAGAATACATTACATAATTAGGATTGATCTATCATCATCAAATTACTATTTTATTGCCAAAAGGTGTGCATCCCAACTAGCACATCTTGATGTTTTCAAAGAATATATCTAAGGAACAAAAAGATGGACTTTCATGCATGCGTGTATAACCTAGATAGAGATGCATAAAGAAATATAATAAATGAATGAGAAATAAATAGATTGTATGGACATGTTTACAAAAAAAAAAAAAAAAAAAAAAAAGAGGAAATATTAGTTTGAAGTCTAGATATAATAATAATAATAATAAAAGAAAATGAGAAAGATAAGTATAAACATTTGAACAAGTAAGCATCAAATTCCTTGCCCAATTTCTTCTCATGTTCTTTCTTTTGTGTTGGTGAATGTTAAGAGAAAATGAGAAAGATAAGTATAAACATTTGAACAAGTAAGCATCAAATTCTTTGCCTAATTTCTTCTCATGTTCTTTCTTTTGTGTTGGTAAATGTTTTTATGTGCCAAAGGCATAAGAAGCCTATATATAGAAGAAGTTATGGAGACCTCCACATGAACATATATTTGATGAAATTGATATTGAGACTAACTTGGAAGCTTTCCTTGGTGCATTTTGAAGTCAATATTGGATTATTTTTACAGTAAGTAATGATGGTTGTTTTTGCAAATTTATTTATATGCATGTGTGTTTTTCTAATTACTTTATATAAATAATATGTTGATTTGATTTCTTAAATTTTGTTGTATAGATGATTTGATTGCTTAAATTTTGTTGTATAGATGTTAAATAAAGTAAAATTTTTGGCTTATTTAGTACTTGAATTAACATTATATTTTTATGAGATATATATTATTGCTAAATGGTTTTGGTTCATGCTACATTTGACTTTGCTTTCATAAAAATAACATCAATTAGTTACTTTTTTTAAATTACTATTTTCTTGAATTCACACTCTTATTAAATATCTATTATAGGTTAATCACATGCAAGAATTTGCAACAATCAGTTGCGATCCACTGTTAAATCTATATGGTTATTTGTTTAATTATATTTAATAATTGAAAAAACTATAACATCTCTTTATAAATTAATGAGTTTCTAATGCCTAATTGATTCAATATTCCAAAAGAATGATAGATCATAATAATATTTGGTAAACTTGATAGTTTGGAAAGAAATTTATTCCAACTGTGAGTTAAGCAGAAAATTTTTGAATATTCCAAAAATAACAATCTCTCCTCTCATATAAATGTAGATCCTCACCAAGAATTGAATTAGTGTGACCTACTATTATGTGGGAGGAAGGAACATTAATCTTAGTGTAAAGAATTTGACATGAGGACCCTAATAAAATCTCATTCCCTTTATAATGTAAAGAATAACTTGTACATAGTGCCTATTAAATATTCATTTTATCTTTTATTGATAATCTTAGTTGAAAATTCATAATTTTTTTAATACTCATTTTAAAGAACTTTTATCTGTCTCAATATTTAAAACTTTTCAACATTGTCTTCCACATTTTACATTGAAAAAAAAAAACAATAAATATTTACTTTAGGAACTAAATCACTAGCTCTATTTAATATTTATTAAGAGATGACAAAATAGTGAAAATACACCCCCACCCGGTCCACCCTCAATTTGACAAACCATGAGTTTTATTTTTAATTAATCACTTCTTCCAAACCCAACTACTTTATTTTTACAAAACTCCAACTATGCCCAAATTCTGAGAATCCACCTCCAAATGCCTCCCATCTTACTTATGCAAAGAAATTTAACATTAGATAATGTGTATCCAAATGCCCCCCAAGTTATGTCTTTTTCAAAAAAAAAAAAAGAAGTTAAATAAGTTATGTGCATTGTACATTACAAGGACTAATGTGATTTTCCTATCCGTGGTTGGAGCCAAACTTTGTAACGCAAATGTGTGGAGAGAGAGAGAGAGAGAGTGATGTGTAGTGTGAACTGTGAACAGAAGGAAATAAGAGACTTGATTGTGCCATCTCTCTTGCCACAGTGATGAGTTCCTCTGAGGGCCTTCCATACGTCCAACATAACAACAAAAACAATTTGGAAGCCAGTGGAAGCCACTCCAATGTCAACTCAAACAAAGATGAAAATGAGTCATCCTCTAATTCCAACACTAAGATTGAGAATGCATCTATTCTGGATACGGTACCCTTCCATGTGGAACTCCATCAACATGCGCAATCTGGGCGTTCGCCACAACATGGATTACGACCTCGAGAAGATGTGCATTCACGACATCAATCGCAGTTGCGGCCACTTACAAGATATCAACATCGATCACTTCAGTATCGACGAGCTCCTCGCCTACATCACCCAAAGGTACCTTTCTATTTTTCACTATCAACTTTTATTTGATTGTTAAGTTTGTTAATTGGTGTATGAATTTTGTTCATTTTTTGTTTGTGTATTTTTAGTTTATTGTTAAGTTTAATAGAATTATAAAAATATACTCGTAGAGGTGTCCACAGGTTGGCTTTGTGCCCAACTCGAGGCCGACCCGATAAAAATGGGTAGAGAACGTTCTGACCCGTCACCGACTGGCGAGGGAGTCGGATTGGAGCGGTCAGTTTTGCGTCGGAAACACGGTCGGTTCGGTTGAAACCGTCCATGATGGAAAATCTGGCCAAAATAGTTGATTTCAGGACAAAATGCACTAGATCCGGCAGAGATCTCTATTTTTCTTTCTATCTCTATTTCTTACTACTAGTACCAAACTTAAATCAATACTCATTTAAAAATAAATAAATCTTATTTATCTTAATATTTAAAACTTTTCTACCTCTTACAATGCAAAAATGAAATAAAAATTAAAAATAAAATAAAATATAAGGAAACTAAATTACAAGTTATGTTTATTAACTGACAAAATATGCCACTAGCCGGTACAGCCCTAATTTGACAAACGTCCCAAGGCCTCAATGCTTATTATTTTTAATTACTTCTTCCAAGTCCAACAACTTTACTTACAAGACCCAAATCAAACACTTGATGTGTGTGTGAGTGCAACACTCACTTGACTCATGCCTCCAAAACTTCAAAAAAAGATGTTCTTACAATCAAATATTTGACAAAAGGATGCTAATAAAATCTAATTCCATTTGTAATGTGAAGAACAACTTATACATTGTGCCTACTGCTTACCAAATATTCATTGAAAATTCATAATATTTTTTTAACACTCATTTAAAAAAATTATTATCTATCTCAATATTTAAAACTTTTTAACATTGTTTTCCACATTTTACATTGAAAAAAAAAAAACCAGCAAGCATTCCTTTAGGGAAACTAAATCACAAGCTTTATTTAATATTTATTAACAGCCTTTTATTTGTAATTAAATTTTTTTTATATACTTTTTTTTTAATTAACCGCTTCTTCCAAATCCAACAACTCTACTTTTACAATACCCAAATCAAACACCTGATGTGCGTGCAAGTGCAACACTCACTTGAACCCAAATGCTGAGAGCATCCACCTCCGAATGAACCCAAATGTCTCCTATCTTTCTTAAAATCCCAGAATCCTCACCTCTAATCTCACAAGCTGACATTAAAAATTGGATTTCCAAATCAAATTTGAGCAAGCCCAGCCAGCTAGAGCATTAGCGTCTAAGCTTAGTGGAGAAGTGCCAGATTGTCTATTTGGTATTGGTCTTTACTCTTTATACAAAATTTTACTGATTGTTCCATGTGACTTGATGATAATTAGTCAGAAAACAAATGCTACCAGCCTTCAATCAAACTTCTCATGTGCATCTCTCTCTTTCTCAGTTTGTTTTGCACTGATTATTTTCTAACCAAATTTGATGTTGTCCAGACGATGGAGCTTCAACATTGGCTGCATTGGCAGCATCCGTTGGTCTTTAATGAAGACGAGAGAAGTGGAGAACTTTGTTATGGGTGCAACGAACCAGTATTTGTTATGGCTACAGTTGTAAAGAATGCGGAGAAGGGTGGTACCTCCATCATAAATCATGTGCTGAACTACCCCTTGGGTTGCACCATCCTTCACACCCAAATCATCCTCTTATTCTCTTCGGCATATATACATATCATGATAACAACAGAGAAGAATTTGACAAATTCAGCAAATGCGACGTCTGCGGAGAAAAGAGTGGTGAATACAGTTATTGTTGTTACCGTTGCAACTTCAACATTAACATCAGATGTTCTTCTTTATCACTCACCATCCAAACTGAAGTCCATGACCACCAATTGACCCGCAGCATTTGGAAGCTGATGAAGTTCACTTGCGACTTCTGTGGCAAAGAAGGCAATCTGCCCTATTGTTGTGTCCAATGCGATTTCGCTATACATTCACGTTGTGCTGCTTGCCCACGCAGACTGAAAGTTTATCGTCACAACCACCCTCTCCACCTCACCCCTTCTCTTGAAGTCCATCCATCCGACTCTCCAATTTGCCTACTCTGTGTTCGAAAAGTGGATACACTCTGCCTTTACTATTGCTCAAGATGCGATTTTGCTGCCCACCTCTATTGTGCTATGCTCCACCATAACAGGGAGTACATAAATTTGCAGGAACTTAAAGAGGAGCAGTCCACCGAGTCAAAATCTGAAGATCCAGGGCTCCATCAATCCTTTGACTCATAAATTTGCGAAGTCATAAAAAGCACTGTGGAGGAGGATGGAACTGAAATAGCCACAGAAATCAAACACTTCAGTCACGTGCATGATTTGAAGCTTACTGATGAGATTTCAAATAACACAAAATGCAACGGGTGCGTACAATCCATTCTCTCTCCATTTTACAGTTGTACCCCGTGTAGCTTCTTTCTTCATAAATCTTGTTCTAAATTACCCAAAATAAAACGATACCCACTTCATCCATACCCTCTCACCCTCAATTATCAGCAAGCTTCTTTTTGCTGTTACGCCTGTGGCCAGTGGTGCAATGGCTTCAAATACAAATGTCAAAAATATGCCATAGTTTACAATGTTCAATGTATTTTATTATCATACACCCTCACTCTTGCCTGTCATGAGCATCGTCTTTACCTCTCCTGGACAAACTCTCGACAAAAGTGTAGTAGTTGTAATTTTGAAAACTATTTTGTATTCCGCTGTTCCACTTGTGAATTTGTTCTAGACTTAAAATGTGCTACACTACCACAAACCACATGGTACAACCAACATGAACATCCCTTCAACCTCCGTTATACTCTTGAAGATGGCTCCGGTGAATATTACTGTGATATCTGCGAAGAAGAACGAGATCCCAAGCAATGGTTCTACTACTGTGCAGAGTGCAGCTTTCCTGCTCATCGTGACTGTATTCTTGGGGAAAATCCAAATGTCAAGTAACACATATAATGGCCACTAGTTGGGAGGTGCTACACAGTAATTTGACTTTGACCCACACACAATGTACTTTCATTGAAGAAATAAAGACCAATGACAATGTTAAAAGTGATCTATCAATGTGCCTAGTGTAATTTCAACATTCACAATAATTGTTTATAGAAAGACCAATGTTGTTTTAATTTTTATTTGTATATTTTTCATTTGGGTTGAGCCTTTAGTTTTTTTTATTGTGACTATATTACCATTGGATATTACTATTATTATTATTTTTTGCCCATAATGATATTGTTTCCTCTAGTTTCTTGTTGGAATATGAAAGACCGTAGATGCATATTGATAAGAACAGAAAATTCTTGTGACAACCAAGTAGACAACCAAAACGAGACATGTTATTGTCTATGAGTGCTTGAAACATTTTTCAGTGAGTAGTACCAGTGTGATAATTCATTTTGAGATATGTTATATGGTCTAGAATTGTTTGGTTGAAAGTGGGTAGCACATACAAATAAAGCTTATGAGTTTATGCAGCTCATTCATGACAGTTTTGCTGCTTCTACATTTAAGAGAAAAGAGGAATCACAAGAACAAGTGTTAATGAAAATGGACCAATGCATTGAGTGAACTTCTGAAGGTATGCTTAGGGATTAGATGTGAACATGGTTGGGCTTACTAGTCAGGAATTTTGTGTTTAATTGGTGTAATAAGAACACAAAAAATGTTAACTAAGTTTGGCCTGAAAGAACAAAATATAGAATTGAAATACAAAGGATTTGTTAAATATAGCTAAGGTTTATTCTTTCAAAACTCTTCAGAATTTTCCATTTCTTAGATCCCATAAGTGGATATCAGCTTAAGGACAGGCTTCCATTTGTAATTTACTTGAGATGCGTCATATTTGTAATTATCGTTAGTAGTTGTTGGTATATCTCCTGTGGATATCAGCTTAAGGCAATCTTATTAGATAGAAAGCTTAGCTGTGATGTTGCTTGTAACCTTTGTCTTAGAGAAACTGAAATAATGGATCACCTATTTGTGTTCTACACCTTTTCTAGAGCTATCTGGTTTGGGTCAGATTTATTGATAAAGACAGGAGAGTTTCAGCCTAATTCACTAAAATGGGCACTTTTAAAATGGCTCGTCCAACAGGTTTGACATAGAAACCTTTAACTTTGTTTCCCAAACCCTGTATACCACTCTCTGGGTCATATGGCTTAACAGAAATCAAGTGCTAATGCCTATAATGTTCTCCTAATGTCTAAGGCTTTGGTTTGCTTGTATCAACAAGCTTATGCAGACGATCAGCAGGAACAAGTTAATAGAATAAACTCAGACTTCATAACAAAAAGCAGGCCCATCAAGGATTGACAAATTATTTTAATCCCAGATGGAATTTGAAAGAGAGATACCAAATGGAGTGGCATGCTTTTGTTGCATAGTCTACAGAAGGAAGACAACTCTTTGTTGGATGTTTTAACATATCACGCTTCAACAGGAAGGCGGCCAGCTTTAATGCAGCATGAAAAGCAAATTTTCAAAGCTCAAATATTGCACTATATTTACAAATAATGACTCTTGATATCAGGTCCATTACTAGATATTATGATTTCCTATCCTAATCCCTGTAGACTATATCTTTTGAATGTGGTACATCTTCTAAATTAGTTTTGATTATTTTTACTCTTTGTTTGATACTCTCAGTTAGCCACTATATAATGTACTTGTTTAGAGGTATTCGCTTCTTCTTTTGCCTCTTTAGTCCTATTCTTATTGTTAAATTGTTATTTATCATTTCTTGGTATGTAATATAACTAATTTCAAAATGGGAACGGAGCTTTAGGACATTCTTGTTTTTCTACCTTTCTCTTTATCATCAATTCAATCTGTTTCACTTAGTTTTAGTAATGCATTTACAAATGTGTTTAATTTTCTCAAGACGATCTAGTTAATGCATTGTAATCTACACCATCTATCTATACTAAGGAAAAAAAGCAGCAAAGGAATCATAGCAACTGAAAACTGATGATTATTTCCCATAAGTAGTACTGTTTTTCCCTCTACCTTTAGTTGGCTATACAAAATTTATTGAAATTTACTGCCATTAATAATCAAGGCTCATGCTTGTCCAATGCTTGCTAGAAGGTATGCAGATAGCGCAAATGCTTATTGGACTGGCTTTTTCTCTAGTCCCCCAGCTAGCCTTGAAGCAATATGTCCGAGTTCTAAGTGGATATTATTTGGTATGACATCAGTGTCACTCTGCCTTGGTGGTTATGTTGAATAAGAATAGATAGGGAATAACTATTTCCTCTATTCCTCTACACTTGATTTGCTAGATGCAAACAACCTACCATCTCATGTTGCCATCCTAGAAAGTGCTGGTTATATATTCTTGCTATTTGATCACAAAAGTTGTCCACTTTATATTCCAAAAATTCTGCAAGGAACACAAAAATGTGTTGTATGCAGAGAGAGGATGACGTTTTCTGATCATCAATAGGGTGGAGTATTGTCATCATTTATTTGGGTTATAAACATAAATGAAGCAAATTTTCTTTAGTAAAAAGAATGCAGCAGGACAACTTAATATTTGGCTGGAAAGAGATCTGATGATCCCAACTCTGTCAGCCTGGAAGATGCTTTAGGGATTGCACAGCATACAACCAATGACTATGCAAAACACGTGGGTTTTGGAGCCCCTGAGGTAGGCAGCTAATCCTCATTTCAAATTGACCTTCTGAGTCTTATTTTATAGTCTTTGCACCATTGTTATCATATGATACTTCTCTTTAAGCTATCCTATAAAATGTAACAACTTTTCATAGACAGAAGCTGTTGTAAATGCTGCCCTGTCATGCTTCACTAGTAAAAACTCAAGAAATCAATATACGCTGCCTGCTAGTTATATTTTTGGTATTTTTGAAAGCCCAAGATCTAAGATTTGAAAAGCTTGACATTTTTGGTATGAAGCATGATGGAAGACATATGGAAAGGAATAACAATACCTCCATGGCAGGTCTCTCTAGTAATAGAAGAACTATCTTTTTGTGTTATAGCAGTTCCAGGAACCATGCTATCAGAAACAAAAGCACTTGCAAAGTTAGCTTCATATGGTTCTATGAACCTATTATGGTCTTGTGTAAACAATTGGGCAAGTAAATGAACTGTCTTCTTTTATTTTATTTTTTAGGTTCTTGCTATTCTTCACTGCTTAGTACCAAAAACAAAAGCAAAAAATGATGAGAAATATATAACAATAATAATTAGGTGGGAAGTAGGCATCCCAATTTATAGAATTTTAATCATTCTGTGTATTGCATGGGCATATTTTCCCTTTGAAAGAATGAATATTTCCCTCCATGGAATGAATATTTCTGAAACACTATCAAGTTTGTAGGTTCTTGCATAAATTTGTGCATTTTTATAACTGATTTTAGCTATCCATTACAGCTCCCAATCTATGTTCATGGTGCAATTGCCTTTAACATTTGCATACTGTCTTGAAGGTCATAATTCCATCATCATACACCAGTTTATGTTAACCATTGGTTTGAGCCAAATCCTTAAGAGGTTTAAAGATTGATAAGTTGAATTTTGTTGATCGGTTTAGTTTTGCAATTAGGTATACACAAGATTTGTTTAGTTCTGCAATTAGGGCTGCTAACCTTTTTTCTTGTACAGTTCTATGACTTGGAGAAGCATACGAAAAATAAAATGGAGATAAAAAAGTCTAAAAGTCAACATAAATGCCTCAAGGTGGTTGAATTGATTGGCTTTGTTGGGTGTGGAGTTGATATGGAGATTGCAAAGTGCATATTGAGTCATACTGTGACACTTGAAAAGATAATTATCAATCCCTGCCATCCATTTATAGTGAGTAGTGACAACTAAGGATACTGATGAGCATCTAAAGGCAAGAAGTCGTGCCAAGCAACACCTTGAACATAGATTACCTCCAGGAGCACAATTAGTAGTACTCAAAATGTGATCAACAATTCCAATATTCTTTTGTATGACCTGATTTGCAGTACTCAGTATTTGGGTCAATTATGACAATTGGAGCAATGTTAGGTGCAGTGCTGAGTGGAAGAATAGCAGACATCCTAGAACGCAGAGGAGTAAGTTTTGCTAATTCCCTTTACATGTCTCTAGGTATATGTAAAGATTTTAGGCGCATTATGTTCTTCAACTCATCAGTTCTTCTTCTTCAATTATGTTAGCTAAAGACATCTCTTCTTTAAAAAAAATAGGTACCTGTATATATAGCATAAATAAACCCCCAAAAATCTTCGAGGAGGATCTACTACTGTGCATCAGTTATGGCAAGACCACTAAGAAATCATACGTTGAGTGAGTATCTTTATGATTCATGTGCATAACTATTGATTATTGTTCAGTTCATGATTTCTTTTTGGGTTAGTAGTTACATATTTTGTTGGAACTGTTGTCAACTGGCGCACCTTGGCTCTGATAGGTATCTTCAGTTCACTTTTCCTATTGTATAAAACTGAATATAATTGCTCTATCAACTAGATTTTAATTAATTTCATTTGCAGGAACTATTCCATGTCTTGCACAGCTTATAGGTTTATTATTATTCCTGAATCTCCAAAATGGCTGGAAAATTCAGTTCAAATGGAATGTATCACCTTGAGTAATGTAAGATTAACGTTTGAAGCATCCAATGGTTTAGAATTATGAAACTAGTTTAAAAAACCCTAATTCTTGAATTAGCTGTGCCTCTCTAACCCATGACCCAACCTGAACATGTTGGATCATTATTTTGAATCCAAACTGACATGATGATTCTCTGAAACATGATCACAACTTATTGGGTTGGGTTGCAGTGAAGTATTGTTGAGGTCCTTTGGTTTTGCATATATTTCTTGCACCAAAGAATCCACAAGCAAGCAACTATTCTGCAGATCTGCATTGAGGGGCATCAAACCCTGCTGAGTGTGTCTTCTTTTGTCTTCCAATACCTGGGGTAGACATTTTCCTTACACCTAGATAGGTTTGTACAGATTGTACTTGAAGAGTATACAGATTGATTACTAAAAATATTGGGTGTGTTTGGGATTGAGACATGGCCTATAAAAATAAAGATGGAAACATGTTGGCATTATTGTTCTTTTTTCTCCATTTCTCTTATCTCTTTTTTTCCTCTACTTCTCGAGGTACTTTTCACAGATAGTGTTAATAGAACTCTATAAATTTCCGTCCCTTCATCCTTACAAGCCAAAGACAAATCCTTCCTCATCTTTGGAAACCCCTAAACTTTACATACTTATTCTATCAAATAGGCATAAAAAACTTACCAAACTAAAGCCAATTTTGCATCGTAAAACTTTCTTCTACAAATCTAAACCCTATATTCACAAATCGCTATAAACCTGAACCCACCACAAGCATATGTAGGCAAATTCTGCAATTTCTCTTGCGTCACTGTTAAAGAAGTTAATTAGATTACTTGTATCTAACTTTCCTAAATTCTGGAAAATAGTTTGTAGAATGTAGAAAAGAGAGGAAACATGGTATGCCACTTGCACTTGCACAGAATATGGTTTGATGGGTCTAGACCTTTTTGTAGCTCGTATAAATTGCTCATTAGAAGGTAAAATCCCTTAACTACTTAAAATAAACAAGAAGTGTGGTTTAAAGTTTGACTATTGAATCCGTTAATGGTTTTTGAATTACAATTTCCATGCTCTTGCTGGACTTGCTTATTCTGTGCTTTAGATGCCCCTCTTAGAATCTTGACCACACCCTGTTTTGTTGGGCTGCATTCAAAAAAGGACCTTCATTCTTTTCTTTTTTGACTTTTAGACTTATGAAATAGGAACTACACTTTTTTTTTTAATATAAAAAAAAAAATAAACAAAGAGGGATTTTGATAGTTTTTGCAATTGGTTGACCCCCTAAATGGAATTTTTGTAGATTTATCCATAAATTTTCTGAAGTTTCCATGTCTAACACTTTGTGTCCATGAGCTAAAACTCAACCGGTATTTTATTTTTTCAGGTTTTAATGATTCCTAGACAATGTCCCTGATTTTTATTTTTCTGAAAAATAAACTCTATTCCTTGTAATTTCAGTTAGCAAGAAAAGTGGAGCCTTTAAGTTGAGTGAATCAATTTGAATACAAGAAAACAAAAATCCTAGCATATCTACTTAATGCTATCTTTTAGTTACAAACTTCAATAATCGTCTATTTAAACATGCTATCATATCCAATAGTTTAAAAGAAATACTAGTCCCAAATACTTTTAATGTTCCAGATTCTCTTTATTATTCCCAATTAATCAGCAATCAAATAAACCGTAGAAGAAAGCCTAATTTCAAATGCTTTACTATAGAACTAGTGTGCAAGAAACTTGGCTTACCTTGCTGGAAAAGGGTTCATACCTCTCTGTATTTCTTCAAGTATTTGCCCCTTAGTCTCTGGTACTAGCTTTGATACAAATAGAACTGTCAATCCTGATTTGCTTGAGATTTGAGAATATAAACAAGGTCCCTGAATAAATAAATAATTAAATAAAAAAAAAGTGGAGTGAAAAGTTTGCATTAGGCAATAAACTGGACTAAAAAATTTGCACTGGACTGTGGAGAGAGAAAGATGCATCACCTGCTGAGCTCCATTCCTTTAAGAAGTTAAAAACATATGACACAATCCAAGAACTAAACTAGTTTAGAAAAGACACAAGGTTTCCGCTGAACCCTTCATGTTTATTAGAAATATCTAGAATAGCAAACTATAATTTAATTTGAACCCATGGTTTAGTGTACTAATTTTTGAAGTTCGCATTGAAGTGTTCAGAGTTCTTGTTGTATGTAAAGTTAGGCACTAGGTTTGATTCTGCCAGAAAACTTCCTCAACTTTTAAATTTCAGAAGAGGGAGGTTTTTTTTTTTTTTTTTTCCCTCTGTGTGTGTCCAGTACATAGAAAGTGTGTTAATAGTCCATGTCTATTAGTATTGTGTCATGAACCTCTAATAAAATATCAGAATGGCTTAAGATGCCAAATATGTTAATGTGGGAATTGTGAGTATTTACAAAAAAAAAAAAATAAAGGAGTTGTGGATTCTGTTTATGGCAGAATAGGAAAATTGTGGGTGTTAAACTGTTAATTTTTTTTTTTTTTGAGGATCAAAAAAGAGGGCACCTAGTTGCCAAACCAAACACCATCAGACCAAAACCCCTGCAGTGCAACTGTTAATTGATTTAATTACTTTCACTTGCTCTATGAAGTGATGTGGTTATCTTGTAGTGGTAATTAAGTGGTACCAAAATAAAGCAACCAAAGCATGTCCCCACGGTAAAATTACGTTACCAGTATATTACCTACAACCACCAATAACAGAAGTGAACTTCTTCCACTATTGAAGGTCTTGATCACAACAAGTTTTACATTTCAGGAAAGGACACATAAGGTAAAGTAGCAAACAGCATCCAAAAGCATGGAGGCTGAACATATTCTAGAATGAACCTGCAATAAGAAAGACAAATTGACAACCTTGTGATGAAGCAACCCGTACATGTCCACACCAAATCTGTATTTGTTAGCATTAGATAAAAGTCAACCTCGTCAAAACACACCGATAAAAAATTACTCTTAAATCTCAGTTGATTGTTGAAGGGGTTCTGTCTGCATTTCAAAAGTTACTCTTAAATCTCAGTTGATTCCTGAAAAATATCAGCATTTTCTCCCTTAAAAATGCTAAGGTGCACACTTTTTCTCTTGAGTCAATCTTTGCTTGCAGCTGATGGGCTTAGTGAGGTGTGGGCCTACTGTAATGAGTGAGACTTGGGCCTACGGAAGTGTGTTTTGGATTGGTAGGTCTTAAGTAACTGATGAAAATCAGGCCTAAATTCAAATAGAGCAGATTGGGCTTCCTAAATGGGTCGGGTTGACCTGGCCCAAACCTAATAATGCATGTTTCCTTTGTTTTTTTAGTTATTTGTGGATTTGATTTTGTGATTGGGTTTCTGGTTTGTTAAAACAAGTGGGTTTGTTTGTGGGTTTTTGGGTATATGGAAATTTGGTGGCTTTGCTTTAGGTAGATGGGATTTGGGTAGGGATGGCCATGGGTAGGGTATGGATCAGGTATACCCATACCCGACTCAAAAAATTTACCCATGGATACCCGATTATCAATACCCAATAATATCCATACCTGAATCTTACCCGAACATATTATCCATGGATATCCATACCCTACCCGAAACCCATTTAATTTTTTTTTTTTATTCAAAACATTATAACATAGAAACTAACCAATCTTAAAAAAGAAAAAACTAATCAATAAAAAAAAATGAAAAAAAAATGTGATAAATGAAACCAAGAAAGTTTCATTTATATATCATAATAGAGTCACACTATATCTAAACCTTCATAACACATTCATATATCAAAACATAAAGATTGCAAATAAGAGAAGAAAGCATAAGAAGTTTATAACTTTACAGAAATGTAATGTTAACATCTGTTAACATTACATACATCCTTGAAATTTCTATAGATCCTTTTATTTCATTTGGAAGATAGATTTTTTTTTTTTTTTAAAGGCTACTAACAGAAAAATTAAGGCTGAAGCAGCATCACCATTAAGTTCTAATTATTTCAATAATAACATCATGTGAAGTCAACAGTTTTCTGGGTTTAGACCATCATAGCGGTTGAAAATATCAAGAAGCTAAACAGCATGGTGAAACATGCAGTTCTAAGCAACCCGATGCTTTATGGCCAACAAGAACATGACACGTTATGCTACTTCTTACTTAAGCAAAGCAATGAAATGCCACTGACTTGTCAAGTCACATAAGAACAGAAATGTACTACAGAATAGTGTACAGAAATATCAAAATGAATCTGCACAAATTCAAATTTTCATAGTCAAGAGAACAAAGTAAATCTCGACTTAATATCCCCAAGAGTACCTGATATATGACACCACTTGGAAGCCGTTTACTTATTACTTCGCTGCACCAATAAAGGGAATTCATAAATTTAAGTACTTTTTTTTTTTTTTTTTAAACGGGTTGGGTATGGATAATATCCATAGTCTACCCGAAAAATTCGGGTAATATCCATACCCTATCCGGTTGAATTCTACCCATTAAGAACCAGGTATTATCCGAAATATTTGGATCGGGTAGGGTTGGATATCCATTACCCAATGGGTATGGCCATCCCTAGATTTGGGTATAGCTTTGCGCAAGAAGATTTTAGAGATTTGTGTTCGCCAATTTGTGGGTTTTGGGTATATGGAAATTGTGAGAGAGAGAAATTTAATATAATTAATATTTATATAGATTTTATTGTATATACAATAAAATCTATAAATTTATTTCCCTAAATTTTGAGATTATATGTTTGTTTAGGAAATTATGCCACATTTTTTATTTGTGGAATAATTTATCAATAAAATAAATAAAGTTTTGTTACATATATATATATATATATATGTATAGTCTAACTCATGTAATATGTTTGAAAATTACTTAAATTTTAGCAGATACTTTTTTAATCAAGGTCATAAAATTTTAGGTTAAAATACAAAACACCCTTTCCATGGCCGAAGCTTCAGATCAGAGAGGGAGAGAGGGAGATTGAATTATGTTGAATGAAAATTGGGAAAAAAAAAAAAGACATAGAGAAATAAATCCAGTTTAAATATTATTAATAGACCAAAATAACCTCATTTTAAGGGAAGTTGACAGATAAGTTTAACGGAAGAATAATAGAGGCCTTAGTTTAACATTTTTGAAATTTAGAAGGCTGAATTGAATGAAAGAAAAATTAGAGGACTAAATTGAATTTTAGTGAAATTTAGAGGGTGGGTTTTGCATTCCCTCCCAATTCAAAAACATACCCATGTCTTCTCTATCACCAAAATACACTTTCTTTTTTCTAAACCACTTATTTATAATATTACACCCAAACATTTAACAAAAGATGCAACTTGTAGAGTGAGTGGTTGTTTGAATTTAATAAAGATGGGTTTTCTCCTTGAAAAGTAGCTACAAGGAGGATATGGTCGGATCATGGTTTTCAAACCCAAACCTTTTAAAAAGCCAGAAAAATGAGAGATTCAAGGTTTTTATGGTTGGATCGAGATTGAACCATAATGATGTTACAATTAATTTTGTAATTAATTAAAATACAAATAAAGGTATATGAAATTTATAAATATTAGCAAATTTGACTAAAAATATAAATAAATAAAAATTAAAACAGAATTTCAAATAAAATTTCATAATATTGTTAATAGAAAATAGTACAACATAAATAAGCATGAAAAAAAAATCATATAATAATCCTTCATTGCTATTGATAAATTGCCAGATGAAATACTTGTTTCCATTTTGTCACTCTTACCTATAGAAGAAGTAATAAGAACCAGTGTCCTTGCCCACAGATGGCATTACCTTTGGACTTTCGCTACTCATTTAGAGTTAGATGATGTGAGCATAGTGACTCTGTTAAAAGCTCAACCTCTTAGTCCCACTCTTTGATCTGTCTCAATTCATTCCTACATACCACCGTTTCTTGTTCAAAGGAAGAGATTTGTTGATTGGGTAAATAAAGTACTAAATTTACATAAAGGTACACTTTAGATGAATTTCGCCTTCACTTTTGTATGTATGCTGATCATTTTAAAAGTGATATTGATAGTTGGATCAGCTTTGCATGTCAAAAGGGAGTTAAAAGGCTTCATTTGATTTTCACATGTAACTGGGCTTTAAATAACCAGTCATACACTCTTACGCCTTCAATGCTTCGTAATTAAAGACTTTATTTGTCAAGTGAACTTCGTCTGTGCTCTGTCAAGGTGACTGGAGAAGCTCTTGAATACATTTTATTTGCTTGCCCATTTCTTGAATCCTTATATATATATATATATATATCAATGTCACATGTGATGAATTGCAAAATTTCTAGCCCATCACTCAAGCTAAAGCACTTGGAGATATTCTCTTGTGTCTTGGAAAGCCTTTATATTTATGCAGAGAATCTTGTGTCATTTAAATATCTAGGAGCAATGGAAAAGATTTCATTCAAGTATACACACCAGCCTTTTGCAAGGCCTCATGCTTGCTATATCATCAAGAGTTTTTTCCAGCCTCTAAGCTATATCTTTTAGCTAGAGACAATTGTATTGGACATAGGTACCGAGGTTAGTATATAAATCCAATTTTTTGCTCCCCCCCCCCCCACCCCCCCACACCTCTGTTTATTTTTGAAAGAAAGAACATAGAAACAAAAGAAGAAAGCTTATCAATTTTTGTGGTGATTTAAATTTTCCAGAAGTTAACACGGTTCCCCAAATTGTCCAAGTTAAGGTCAAATAATTGGAATTTGTACTGAATTTCCCGCTTATCTTGCCTCCTCCTTTGCATATCCCTACTATGCGTAGCACCTTCATTAAATAGATTTACAATTAAGGTGAATATTCTTACTTCAAAGCTTTAGTGGTGGATTGGATGTTGTTTCTTTTTGGGTGAATTTTACTTTACCACCCACCCTAAAGTATTACTGATGTTGCAATGTTAACTTAAAATTTTGATGTGTGCAATTCACACACCTTTTAAGAAATTGTAGCAATGTAGCCCTAAATGTGAAAAATGCATAAATTACCCATAACAAAAATAATGAGATGGCAATTTAGTACACTTGCCATGTCAACTAAAAATAAGAAATTGTTTATTTTCTTAGTTTTCTAATTAAATCTATTGTATTTTTTAAAATTTTTTAACATAAATGTCTGATATGGCATATGCCACATGTATGAAATTGTCATGTCACCAAATGTATTAGGCATAGCTTTTGTATATTTTTTTCCCTGATTTACGGGGTTCTTGATACAGTTCTTTGAAATTGGGTGTTAATTGAAAATTTGATTTTTTTGTTTTTGGGGGGGGGGGGGGGGGGGGGTGTCACAAAAGGGGTGTTAGTTTTTCCTTTACTTGCACAGAATGTGGTTTGATGGGTCTAGGCCATTTTGTTCGATTAGATGTAGATATAATTTTGTGAGTTGAAAAAATTTAGGCCAACGTGTATTCATGCAAAGGCACAATAAAACCATTTTCTTGCTTGAGAATTGTTTTTCCTTACTTGTTTGGGGATCCCCGTTGAAATCTTCAGAATTGCTAAGTTCTGACAACTTCATTTTGTCTAATTGTACCTAAGGACTAAGCCTTCCCACTTTGGTACTCTTAGAATATAGTGATGTTGTGCTCTTTCTTCTCATATATTTATGGTGGAGTCCAAAAATTAAATTCATGATAAGATCCACCATGAATATGAGAGGAAATGACACAATTTCACCGTACTATAACCTAATAATTTTCCCCACTTTGATTCTTTCCTTAATCAAGGGATTATTTACTTTTATACAAATAATAAGATATATGAGTTGTGAAGAAGATAAGACTATGAAATTTTTTATTTTTTATTTTTTTAAATTTTTAATGTTTGTGTTAGCATGTAATATGCAATAACATCCATGTCGATAATTTGGAAATGGATCAACTACCATCATTGCAATCTAACATTAACATATTTGGTTTCTTTCCCTTGATACGGTGGTGGTATGTCAACCAACAAATTTCTCAGTTGAACCCTACGCTCTCTCTCTCTCTCTCTCTCTCTCTCTCTCTCTCTATATATATATATATATATATACATATATAAAATTAGATAATTGGGTGGAAGATTTGAACTCTGAATGTCTCTATTTGAAATACCAATAAGTGTCAACTAATTAAGTTTCAAGTCATGTTAGCTTTTGTAATTCAAAACACAAGAGCTTTGTTGGGAGTAATATTCGAGAAGACATGATGAATAGTACTTATGCTCTTTTTTTGTGTGTGTGTGTCTCTCTCTCTTATCCATTTTCCTTCTTTTTGGAAAACTTAAATATTAGATTGGGGGAGGAAAAAAAAGAAAGAAAGAGGATTACTTTCATTATAATTAGGCTAGTTTGGGGGCAAAAAAAAACCCTTTTAGTTAATAGGGTTCAAGGATAAAGAAATCTGTTCCAAACTCGACCCGTTACCATTCCTATTAGAAACACTAAAAAAAAAAAGGAAAAAAAAAAAGTTTTCATGCTTCAAATTAATATAGTTGCTTTCAACACCACTACCACCGGAGATGGTGGATGGTGGTGGTGGCATAAGCTTTTTTGGGTTTAGGCTGAGCTCTTAGTGGAAGTGAAACTAGGATACAGGTCGGGTCGACCACATTTGAACCAACCCCGATTACTCCCTTTAGACCCACCCGTTCACTTGAATATTGTTTTATTTAAGCCCACTCTCACTAACTATTATATATGTATGTATGTATGTATGTTCATACATAATGGTAAGGTACTGCAAGCCCAGGCCCATACAACCAAAAAAAAAAAAAATGAGAACTTATAATAAGAAGTTCAAAACTGAATTTTGACTCTCAATCTTTCTCTTCTTTCTTGCACACTCTCACTCTTTCTCACAATCATATTCACATTAGAGTAGAGAAAATCTAAGTACACACAGAATTTGATAACAGATTTCATAACTTTTTCTGATTTGGCAGACTGTAATTGGTGTGTGGGCCAGTCAGATGACAATGGTTTTGCCACCAATTATATTCTCCCAACTTAACAAGATGTGAAAAAAATAAAAGTTGCAATTTTTTTTTTTTGGGTAAAAAAAAAAGAATGGGTAGTGGCCCTAGTGGGGGGTTGCAAAATTTGTTGTGTATATAGCATTGCACATTTTGTCTCACAAACCAATCCTTATAAAAAGACTACCTTTCCTACTCTCTCTCTCTTTTGTGTGTGTGTGTGTGTGTGTCTTATCCATTTTCATTCTTTTTGGAAAACTTAAATATTAGATTGGGGGAGGAAGAAAAATGAAAGAGGATTACTTTCATTATAGTTAGGCTAGTTTGGGGGTAAAAAAAAAAAAAAAAAAAAAAAACCCTGTATTTAATAGGGTTCAGGGATAAAGAAATCTGTTCCAAACTTGACCCGTTGCTATTCCTATTAGAAAAACTAAAAAAAAAAAAAAAAAGGCAAAAGTAAAAAAGAAAAAGGAATCTATAGTCTATAAGAAATCTTAAAATATCTTTGTATTCTTTTCTAATAACCAAGTATATAAGAAACAACATCAAGACAAAGATATTTGAAAAAGAGCTCCTCTGTTTGTTTGTTTGTTTGGTTTTTTTTTTTTTTTTAATAGGTAAAATGTATTGAATTAAAAAAAAAAGAAAAAATAAATAAAGAAAGAGGATTACTTTCATTATAATGATGCTCTTTCATAAAATGCTGATGGGGCATTTTTTATTATTATTTTAATGCCACATCAGTTTCAAGTATGTCAATTGTGTACATCATTTGCCACGTGGACATTTTCTGTTAGTAAGTTAATGGTAGGGATCAAATTGATTATAAATTGAAAAATAATAGAGATGAAGTTGATTGTTACAAAAATTTAGAGACCAAATTGATTTGTTCCAAAATGTAAGGACAAAAAAAAAAGAAAAAAAAGAAATGAAATTACTTTCATTATAATGATTCTCTTTCATAAAATTATAAGATTACGATTATTTATGTATTTAGAAACACTAAAAAAGAGAAAGGCAAAAGAAAAAAAAAAAAAAAGAATTTATAGCCTATAAAAAATTCTTATACAAATTTACACCACCCTCCCGGATTGCATCTTGAGTAACCTAGTTGCTCTCCATATTTGTTATATTTGCAATAAAAGTATGGCAATGATGAGAATCAGGAAACCGGGGGAAAAGCTTGTTTTTTTTATCACCTTCTTTTAGCCACAAAGCTCTTGATTTTTTTTTTTTTTTCCTCCAAGAGATCTCCATTACATTGTTTTTTCCAAGGTAGCCTTCACCTCCACCATTTTTTATCTATCTCCCATCCACTGTTCCTTTTCTCCTCCATCAACCTAAGATCATTTAGTAGGTTTATCTTCCTAATCCCCACATTTCCAAATACTTTATTGTTCCATAACTTCAAATCTTGTTTCAGAGTTTGCAATTTGCTAGTTAGAACAAAACTAGGAGTAACCTGGAAACTATAACTCTGCCACCAGCCTCTAACCTTGTCCGCAAAACCATCCTTTCAAAGCCACGAGTTCTCGAATTCAAAATGAGTTTTATTTTCTGTTACACTTCTTTTTATAAAATTATGCCATTGTTGAGTATCTTGTTTCAATTTTTCTTTGCGTTCTTGTTAAATCTGTGGAATTATCAAGGTTTGACATTGATTATTATTATTATTATTTTTTTGCATACTTATTTTATTTTAGTAGTCTTTTCTGGGATGGCCTTGAATATCTTTTTGTTAGATTGTTATCGGTGTTATTTTTCATTGATTTCTCTTGGCACCAGTGGCAGAGTGGCTCCCCAAACTTTTAATTATATTTCAATGAGCCCTTGATAGAATGTTACTTGACCCCTCAAAAAATTTTAAATGTTTAAATTCTGGTTAGTTTAAGTGTATTCTTAGATAATACTCAAACAATTAAGACTCTATCCTCTCTAAATATTTTAATTGTTATTGATCATCTGTCTCTGATTTTGTGATTTATAATTGATTCAATTACAATCAGATAATCGTACATGGGGCCAACCCGTAATTAGATGCAGAGGACCCTCTCCGCGGGCCTTCCACAGCTGCACCACTGTTGGTGATGAACTATTTATGTTTGGGGGTATAGATGCGAACAACCATCTCATCGACATTCATATTTTCAACACTTGTAAGTAGTTTCTTTTAATCTTTAGCCACTTTGCACAGACAATTGATATGCTCACTAAGTGAGTGCTAATAGAAGTTTGACTGAAATCTATATATTTTATCTATTAATTGTGAATTCCACTGCATACTTGCTAACATGTTTAACATATTTATAGCTTCTCATAGATGGAGATCTCCACGTGTCATCGGTAATATACCTGAGCGACGAAGATGGCACAGTGCAACTCATTACTGTCAAAGTCTGTACATTTTTGGTGGCAGTGGGAGATCTAGTGATAATAATGATGAGATATACTATAGAAATGTCTACATGTTCCATACAGGTTATTTTTTAACATAACTGGTTACCGATCAAAAAATAAAATTAGACACTGATCTTTTTTTCTTTTTATCTTTACTTGTAGCTCGTTTCGTATGGAACCGTATTGCTACATTTGGCAGTCTACCATCTCCTCGCAACAGCCATGTCTGTTCATATCAACTAGACGAGATGATTGTGGTTGGTGGTAAAGATGGGCATGATTCTTTTTGTTCCGATGTCTATGTGATGGAAGGTTATATAAGTTTCTTTGTTGCCAAATTTAATTGCAATTGTGATTTTCTAAAAAAAATTTCATCATATAAAACCTGTGCCGCATAGTTTGGGGCTATCAATTATGCATTTTTTAGGGGCTTAATAATAAATTGAATTCTTTGGTTTGTTTCATCAGGTTTAACTTGGAGAGAGCAGCGAACTTCAGGACATTTGTTTCCCCCCTCGAGCTGGTCATGCAGCTGTTAACTTTGGTGCCAATGGAACAAAGTTGTATATATTTGGGGGATATATGATTCAAATCCTATACAACAATGTCTATGTACTTGATATTGCTAAGTAAGAAATAAGCTGACAATATTAGTTGTGTTAATATATATAATTAGTATATTAGTGTATTTTTTATAATCCCAAAATTTTTTGCAACTGGTGCAGTTACCGGTGTATGGACAAATGCGATCATGACAGGTGCTGGGTCTTCAGCTAGAGCTTTTATGACTGGTGACTCCTTGGATTTACAACGTTTTGAAGCACACACCCCATTGTTAATGCACATTTTGGTGGGACTTATGCCAGCTATATTATCAAGAGCTTTTTCCAGTTTCAAAGCTATCTGTCTCAGCTAAAGACACTTGTGTTGGACTTAAAGTTTCTGGTCAGTATGTAAAAATCCACTTTTCTGCTCCAAAGTACAAACAAAATAACATGCTGATCCATTTTGTTGTGATTGAATTTTTCAGAAGTTAACCTGCTTTCCCAAATTGCCCAAATCAAGGAATCTCAAGCAATTGGAATTGGTACTGAATCACCGTGTGTTTTGCCTCCTCCTTTGCACAATCCTACTACGTGCATCTCCTTCATGAAATAGATTTAAAGTTAAGGTGAATATTCTTACTTCTGAGAGCTTTAATTGTGGATTTTATGATATTGTTTATTTTTGGGTAAATTTCACTTTTACCACCCTAGATTATTATTGATTTTGCAATCTTCCCCTAAGATAATGATTTGTGCATTTCACACCCCAATTTAAAGAAAAAAAGATTAGCAATTCACCCCTAAAGGAAGAATATGCCTAAATTACCCTCAACTCAAATAGTGGGATGGCAGTTTAATACACTTGGCATGTCAACTAAAAATAAGAAATTTTATTTTCTTAGATTTCTAATTAAATCTATTAGATTTTTTTTTTTTTTTTTTTTTTTTTTTTTAACGCAAATGTCTGATGTGCCATATGCCATATGTACTAAGCTGCCATGTCACCAGTTGTGTCAGGCATAGCTTTTGTATTTTTTCCCTTGATTTATGGGGTATGTTGATACAATTCTTTGAAATTGGGTGTTAATTGAAAATTTGATTTTCTAGAGGAGATTGCAAAAGGGGTGTGAGGAAGTATGGCTCTTTAGGGGGCAGTTGGGGGGTGAACCTTCGGACATTTATATTCAGAGGGGCTTGGGAAAAGTTTTCAAGGTTTACTGCTTTTGAAGTGGGAGATGGTACTAGATTTAGTTTTTAGAGTGATTTATGGTGTGTTGAATACAAGAGGAGGACCCTAAACAATATTAACATCTATGAGTTAAAGACCTGAAAACTGCATTTATCTTTTGCTCCACATAATCCCAAGTGAGCTATTATCCTGGGGATCTCCCTTAAGGGGTATCAAACCCTACTGAGTGTTGACAATTTTTTTTTCCTTACACTACCCAGGTTTTTCTTCCCTTTTTTATAGTTTTTCCCTGAATTAGCTGTTTTTGTATTGTTGTATGTTATTATTTGAATATGACTTGTGAACAAGGTAGGCCTATGAACTTTCTGTTAGGTTTGTATTATCATGTATAATCAAATATAGCATACATGTAATAACTACCTGGATTGATAATTTGGATGTGGGACATATTATTGTGCACTCTGAGTCTCTGACTCATGAACTATTGGATTTGCTGCCCCTCTCTAACCAAGAACCAAACCAGACAATATTTTCAAGTAATTTAATTTGAATCCAAAATGACCCTTAGTTCTCAAAAACTCAAGCAGAACCTATTTGGTTGGGTTGCCTGCAATGGGTTATTGCGGTCCTCGTGTGTGTGTTTTAAATTTATAAAGGGACTTGCTTTCTTTTCTTTTTGAATGTTAGTTGCATGGTTTCTTACAAACTATTCTCTTTCTTTGAAAAAAGGTTGTGGCATGGGATAATCTCTACACTTAATTTGAACCCCTAAATGGAATAGTTGTATTATTATTTCTAAATTTTCTGTAGTTGCCATGAATAATACCATGTGTCTCTATCAAAGCATGACTCTCATGTTAGTTTCCACTTATTAAAACGCCACATTTTGTTCCACTAGATGTAGAGATATATTTGTGTGTTGAAAAAATTTAGGCTAAGGTGTAATTAATGCAAAGGCGCAATGAAACCATAATCTTACTTGAGAATTTTGTTTCCTTGCTTGTTTGTAAAATTGTGAGATAAATTGATTTCTTGTTTCTCTTTGTACTGGAAAAAAGATGAAACTCTACTTTTTTATGGTTTATTTGTTTCAGTTTGCCTTTATTTTATTATTTATTTTTAAATGCACCAAACAATCTAGAAACTAGTTATGATTTTGGGGATCCCCATTGAGGACTTCAGAACCTGCTGAGTTTTGACAACTTCATTTTATCTTATAGTGACTAAGGTAGACTTAGCCTTCCCACTTTGATGGCTTTTCCCTTAATTAGCAGGTTATATATTCTTACATAGGTTAAAAAGATATATAAATTGTGAAGAAGATAGGCCTATGAACAATTTTATTTATTTATTTAATGTTTGTGTTAGCTTGTAATGTATACATGCAATAACGTCCAGTTGATGATTTGGAAATGGGTCAAGCACTACCTTATGGTGAGGTTGAACATATTTGGTTTTCTTTCCCTTGATATGCTGGCAGTAACCAGTAGGTTGGCTAGAAAATTTCTCTGTTGAACCTATCTCTTCATAGTAATATAAGACTTGCTTTTAACTGATAGTAGAAGATGCTTTTGTTGTACTAAAGAACTGTCCATTTGGAAGGAATGGTGGAAAACTGTTTTTTAGTTTTAACTGCCATCCATCTTGCGTAGAGTCTGGATTATTGTGGAATGCAGGAATTGAAATGAGAATGTTTTATCCCACTTGCACAGAATGTGGTATGTTGGGGTTAGGCCTTCGCAGCTCATATAAATTGCTCATGTAGTCACTAAAATCCATAAGGAAGTTTCAATTTGAAATCCTTATAAATTTATTATGATGGCTTCTTGTTGTCATAAAACCTCAACAATCTTAATCATTTTCTTTTTTTGTTACTTTTTATGCTTAAAAAGAAAATGTATGATGCACTCGAAGTGTTTTTCAATTGAAGCGTATACCATTTTTATGTTACCTATGGTTTCAAAACATACCACTCCCCCCCAATGGGCCCCCGAGCCCACATGGGGGGCCCAATTTTTGTAGGCAAGAAGTCGGCATAAGGCAGCATTGTTGTTGCTCTAGCTGGACTTGTTTATTCTCTCTCTCTCTCTAGGGACCCAATTTCAGTTTTGCCAATCTTCATATGTACGTATTAAATCCTTGTTATAGGTTAATCACTAGCAAAGATTTCACAACAATTAATTGCTAGTTATTGTTATATTTATAAGGTTATTTATTTAGTATATTTAAGAACACCAAAATGAAAAAACTATTGAACGAGGGAATGAAGGGAGATGGGGCGTCCTCTTTTTTAAGGTTCATGAGGTGGGCTCGATTCTTCTTAAGCCCAGTAGAGAAAAGGAGACGCAATTTTAAATCTAAGTCGTCAAATGAAAAAGGGTCAAGGCACAAAGCCTATGCTACTTGGAAGCCCATGGTTATAACTCAAGTTGGGCCCAAAAAACTTGTGCTTCATAAGCCTTTTATATATATATATAAATATTGGATAAAAGGGGTATTATATAAATATATATAATATCAAACAACAGCAAGCATTACAGCCATTACGGAACACATTCTAGTAGTCCCTAGATGTTCCATATCCCATACTAAAGCCGCATATACAAAAGTGGGACATGTATCATAGGTTTCCAAAATGCATTGTTGCTGATTTCCCCTCTTTGGAAAGAGCATTCATGCCACCATTAGCTTCACAGAACATGTGGTACAACTGGACGGTCCAATTGTGCTTCATAAGATTCCTACAATCACATAGTAGTGGGATAACATCTGGTGAGATATCTTTCTTATTGGTTAACTAGGAAAGAACTGTTATAGAATCTATTTCCAGATGAATAAATTTAAAACCCAAATTCCATGCCAGAAGGAGACCCTGAAATTCAGCGATATTATTAGAAGTAATACCCATGTGTAATGAAAAACCTGAAATCCAAGCACCTGCGTTGTTGCGTAGCAATTCACCTGCACTAGCTAATCCAGGATTACCTAATGAGTTGCCATCTGTATTTAATTTTATAAAAGGTTCTAGCGGAGCATTCCATTTTATAATCCTAGGGATTCCAATTTTAATATTCTTTGCAAGCAAACTAAAAATAAAATTTTTGTAGTGCACTGAACTACTTTTTGTAGTGCACTGAACTCTCCCTAAATTGATGTCAAATGATAACTATTGGTTTGAGCCAAATTTTTAGTAAGGATATTTAGGGTAAAGGTTGAGAGATAGACTTTCTCAAGTCTAATGGAAAAAATTAGGACCTCTCTAATTCAAGAGAGAGAAAGATAGTTAGAATTTTTCACTTGTATTTATCACTCAAATCCCCTTTTTGTACAATGCGAACATCATTTCTTCAAATATAAACTCATGATCCAGCTATTTTTAGTCTTTGATTAACTTGTTAGTCCTTCCCTTGTGGATTCTTCTCTCCCATTTTTTAGAAATTAGTTGTGTTGATCAAGAATTCTTGTTTAGGACTTCGATCAAGTGTTTTTGACTCTTACAATTATAATTAATATATTTATAGATTTTAATGTAATTAGTCTTCTCTCAAATATATATATATTTCCCTAAATTTTGAGATTATTAAGATTATTTGTTTGCTTATGAAATTATGCCACATTTTTTATTTGTGGAATAATTTATCAATAAAATAAATAAATTTTATATATATATATTTATATATAGTTTAACTCATGTATTATGTTTGAAAATTATTTAAATTTTAGCGGATACTTTTTTAATCAAGATTATTAAATTTTAGGAAAAAATGCAAACACACTCTCTAAGTTTTCCCATAATTCATGGCCGAGGCTTGAGATTTGAGAGAGAGAGGGAGATTGAAATTTGTTGAATGAAAATTGAGAAAAACACAGAGAGAAAGAAATCCAGTTTAAATATTATGAATAGACCAAAACAACCCCATTTTAAGGAGAGTTAATGGATAAGTTTAACGGAAGAATAACAGAGTCCTTAATTGAACACTTTTGAAGCTTAGAAGACTGAATTTAACAAAAGTAAAGTTATAAGATTGAAATGAATTTTAGTGAAATTTAGAGAGTGGGTTTGGTATTCCAACCCAATTCAAAAGCCTTCCATCCTAATTCAAAAACATACCAATGTATTTTCTGTCACCAAAATACACCTTCTTTCTTCTAAATCACCTATTTATAATATTGCACCCAACAACTTAACAAAAGATGTGACTTATAGAGTAAGTGATTGTCTAAATTTGGTAAAGATAGGTTTTGAGCTTCAAGGAGAATATGTATCATTGCATAATATAAAAGACTAAGAATTGATAGCTACTCCTCTTGATCTAGAAAATGTCCAAGTAGATAACTAAAAATTGTAGTGTATATAGCATCATAGTTTTCGAACCCAAACCATTTAAAGAATCAAGAAGGGGAGATGTTTAAGGTTTTTATGGTCAGGTCAAGGTTGAACCATAATGATGTCAAAATTGATTTTGTAATTAATTATAAAAAAAGGTATATTAAATTTATAAATATTAGCAAAATTGACTAAAAATATCTATAAAAAATTAAAACAGAATTTCAAATAAATTTTCATAATATTATAAGGTTAGTAGAAAATAGTACAACATAAATAGCATAAAATAATCGGATAACAATCCTTCTATAGTTTTAAAAACCAGACTGGACTGACCAGTTGAATCGGTTCAACTAGGAACTAGAAACAAAATCGGACCAAAAAAAAATAGAGAAAATTGTTAGTTCAACCTTTAAAAACTGAAAATCAGATCCATTTTTGGTCTTTGACCATTCCAGTTTTTAAAACCATGAATCCTTCAAGTAGAAATCATTTTAATTAAATAAAAATTCACTTTGAAATATTTAAGCAAATTCCAAAGCAAAGGCATTATTCTTAAATTACAATTAAATTTATCAAAGAAATCAAACTTAATAATATTTAATAAATTGAGAGAGAGAGAGAGAGAGAGAGAGGTAATAGAAAAAATTGAAAAATTATAAATCACTAAAAGATCAACGCTGCTTATATTAAGAAACTGCAAAATTAGAAATAAGGGAATTTAAAACACCTAGAGGAACAAACTCCATCCAAACTAAGAAAGGGGAAAAAAGTTTAGCTTTCTTCGTTAAGGCATGAGTTACTATTGCCCTACCTCCTAGTATGAGAGAAGGAATAGTTCACAAGTGAACCAGCAATAGAGTGGGTCATACCAACATTCACAGTAAGAGCCTAGAGTCTCCTTCAAATATAGAGTGGGTATTACCAATTTCTATCACAAATTGTATTTGTATAGCGTCACTATAATTCAGTTGTAATCCAAATTAAACAATTATACTTTTATATTGGAATAAAAAATTGATTTCATGTATAAAATAATGGCCGGTTCTAACTTGTTAAAAATTGATTTCAAGATGGTTAACCCAATCAGACTGGATCGAATAATTACATAATTTTGTCTCATAGTTTACATTAATTGCTAAGATTGTTAATTCATTCTAAGTAAAGTTTCAAGTCACCAAAATAACTATAGTTTCCATGATACTAGTAAAATAATTTCTTAATTTACATTAGTTAATATATATTTTTAATAATTTACATTATTAAAATATTTTATTAACTTACATTAATTATTAGTATTTTTTATTTAGTAGTTAGGGAAAAGTGATTTCAACCTTGAAAAGTGCCACTTATTAAACTGAAAATTAAAATTTTAATATAATTTTAATCACGGAAAAAGAAAAATGGAAAAAAAAAATTTAAAACCAAATCCAAATTGTAAAAGGAAGACTGACACGTTAAAAGCCTAATCTAATCTAATAATCTTTGAGCTTTCAACCTTCACTTTGCTGTTTATGGTGATCATTTTAAAAGTGATATTGATAGTTGGATCAGCTTTGCATTTCAAAAGAGAATCCAAACTAACTCATAATTCTTAGAAACTCATCTAGGACTTGTCTTTTTGAATGTTTGTTGTATAAAACCATATGAACTATTCTCTCTCTCTCTCTAAAAGAAGTTGTGGGATGGGAATAATCTCTATTTACACTTGGTTTCAACCTCTAAATGAAGTTGTTATATTCTTATGTCAAAATTTAATGAAGTTGTCATGGCTAACACCTTTGCCCGTATCAAGATATCACTCACATGTTAGTTTCCCCTTATTAAATTGCCACATATGTTCTGGTAGATGTAACAATGAACTTGTGAATTGAAAACATTTAGGCTAGCGTGTAATTAATGCAAAGGCACAATAAAACTTTAATCTTGCCTGAGAATTTTGTTTCCTTGTTTGTAAACTTGTAAGATAAACGGATTTCTTGTTTCTTTTTTTATTGGAAAAGATGAAACCTTGCTCTATTGTGGGTTTTTTTTATTTTTTTATGTATATTTTTTTGAATTTACCTTTTTGCATTGCATAATTTAAAAAACAAGCTACTATGTTGGTAATATTGAGGGCTTTAGAATCTGTTGAGTGCTGATGATTTTATCTTGTATTACAGTGCCTAGGGTAGACTTATTTTTTCCACTGTGATGGTTTGACCCTGAATTAGGTGGTTATGTCTTTTTTTGCAAAATGACAGGATATATGACTTGTGAAGAAAGTAGGCTTGTGATCTCTTTATTTTGTTTGTCTTAGTTTGTACATGTGCAATAACATCTGGGTTGATGCTTGATATTGATAATTTGGATTTGGGTCAAGTATTATCAATCTGACATTATGGTAAGGTTGAACATAATCACGGCAGTATGAGTTTTGCTTCTACCTGCTAGCTGAAGCTGCTCTTGCTGTACTAAAGAGCTTTCCACAAGGAAAGAATAGTGGAAAGATATTTTTAGGTTTAACTACTAGTTAAAGCAGCTAATCTCTTTACTTACATCCATCTTGCCTAGAATCTAGATTATTGTGGGAATGTGGTATCCCACATGCACAGAATGTGGTATGATGGGATTAGGCCTTTGTAGCTCATTTAGTCGCTAAGATCCCTTAAGGAAGTTTTAATTTGAAATCCTTATAAATTTATTATGATACTTAGATTATTTAACCCGTGCATATTGGTTGGATTACATGTTGAAAGTGCTACAGTGATTTAACTTATTTTTCATGGGACAACTAGATGGCATATTGCCTAGTATTAGGTTCATGTTTTGGTTGATGATACCTTTGCTTTTTATACTTGTGTTAGTATTGATTGTTTATATTCTCTCTTTGAGTTCTTGTCTTTGAACAACCATGTGATGTTTACCTTTCCCTTGTGCAGTTCAATGACTTAGGCAAGCCTACGAAAGAGAAAATGGAGGTAAAAAAGTCTAAACGTCGACATAATTTCCTCAAGTTGGTTGAATTAATTGGCTTTATTGGGTGTGGAGTTGATCTGGAGATTGCATCTTACATACTGAGTCATACTGTGTCACTTGAAAAGATAATTATCGATCCCCGCCATCCATATAGATGGACACCGAAGAATTTTGACAAGCATCTAGAGGCAAGAAGTCGTGCTTGGTAGCACCTTGAAACAAGATTACCTCTAGGAACACAATTGGTGGTACTATAAAAATTATCAACTTTTGATGGTAAGGTGGGGGTGGAGCTTCTGAAATGTGCTTGGGTTTTTGGCATCTTCAAAGGGTGAGGAGTGAATAAGAAACCTTATATTGATTTTGAATTTGAGATGGATCTTGATATGTATCATGTGTATTATGAAATTATAAAGTTCAATAGTTATTTACATTATTTACCAAAAACATAGTTATTTATATTATTTGGTTTTTATTTCTTTGTTTGAATTTGATCCCCCCCCCCTTTATACAATTGCCCAGAGAACAATATAAGTGTTAAAGATATTATTTATATTATTTGCATAGTAAATTAACGATGATTTTACTTTTGTACCATTTTTGTGGTATTTTCTTTCTAACAAAAAGAAAAGAAAAACTTTAGGGGGTATTTCTTATTTTAAGTACAAGACCTATTAGTAAATGTAGCATTGGTCTATTTGAACAACTCTGTTTGACAGTTTGAATTGTATGTATCACTGCTTAACACTGCATGCAATTTTTTTTCCCCATAATGTTATGAATAGCGTTAATTGAGATTAGTGTTCTACGAAAGAATTGCAGTTACCTACTCCTTAAATTTTAAAGATCATGCCCTTTTTAGTGCTTTAATGCATTATATAGCCTTGATTCATCACTTTGAAACTAAGACAGTAGTGGCAACTGCAGTTACAAACTTATATGAATATGCGTTGTTGAACTTGACATGATGAAATACAAGTATGCTCCTTATGTCACACGGAAGTCTAAAAGTTGTTTGGTCTGATTCGAACGAATGGAGATTCTTGTTAGCCTTGAAAAATTCATTAACAATTTCTTGCTTTAAATTCCAATATTCTTTTGTATGTTCTGATCTGCAGTACTTAGTAAAGTCTTGCCTTGAATTAGATGTCTAATTCTAATAGGTTTCGCTATTTTAACAATTCAAATAATTGGGCTTTGAGGCCCAAATTGTGTTAGTGGAAAGATTCTGGTAGTGCACCATTCTAAATTGAAACCTTTTGCATCAATAGTGAATATGTTTGCAGGCTACATTGCCCTAACTTTTATGGTTATTAAATGGGTTTATTAGGGCTTTGTTGTTAGAACAAGGATGACTACCCTTGTTTTTTTGGATCTGGTAACAAGGAGGACTACCTTGATGCTGAACCAAAGGGGTTAAGTTTTTCAATATTGTCGACTAGTATTATTTTACAAAGAACAATGTTAACTTTGGACCTTCTCTTATTAAGAAGTTTTACCCCAAGCTTAAATAAGGAATATAAATGATCTTATACAAAGTTTTGGGGTTCTATTCCTACCTGCACCAAAAATCAATTGGTGTCTTGATCTAATTTTTAATTTTATTACTTGTTTTTAAGAGAGAGAGAGAGAGAGAGAGAGAGTATTTGGTGTGGTTTTGTAAAATATTGGTTTACAAAAATTTAAGTCTCAAACTATTAAGGGAGATTAATCTATAAATGATGATTTAACACATTTGCAACACTTTTTTTGAAAAATTTTAGGGTTTCAATTGGGTTAAGATGCTATTGGTCTTGTATTTTGGTAGTCTTGATAGAAATAAAAAGGAAAAATGCATTAAAGATGCTACAAAATAATCTTCGCAACATGATATGACAATGACTACGACCAATGAACTTCAACAACCAAATTAATAAATGTTTAAATTTCTTTTTTGTGATTGGTGACATTTAAATGTGTAATTCTATACTAAAATTTGTGTTATCCTTAGCATCACTAATAATAAAAAGAGTGCACAACCATTATATATATATATATATATATATATTTATAATTTTATAAAATTTTGGGCCATTTACAATGGGCGACGGTGCCTTTTTTTCTTAGGTTTTTTTTTTTTTTTTTTTTTTTTTTTTTTTTTTTTGTGGTGGGGGATTAGGCCTAGGCCTTGGGCCGGCCTGGACCTCGGTCTAGTTGTTTGGATAGCTTAGAAACTTGGAAGACTCTATTAAGGCCTAAAGTTAAACTCGTTTACGGTTTCAGCAAAAAAAAAAACTAGTTCGAGGTCCTTGTGTTATACAGATTTAGTTGTGAATTTACAGAATGATGGGACTGACGAACCCTTTGGCTCGGACGAACTAATTAGACATCTCCGTCCACCACCCCATGTCACTGACGAATGGAGGTAAGCCATTTAATGTAGTATGCAATACCTTGGACGGTTACGAGACCAGCTGTATGGACCATTAGAGGCCTATCAAAGCCTACATTACTGAGCCTGAAGGCGTTACCAAAAGAGGTATTAAAGCCACAATAAAAGCCACAATGGCTAGATGCTATGGAACCATATATAAATGCTCCTTAGAACCAAAACAAGGTACACACAATCTCAAATACAAAGATACGCCGTAGTTTTGATCTCTGATACTTTCTTGAAACTTCCATACGTTGACTTTATCATCGGAGACTCTTTGGTAGGCACCACACCGGTGACCACCTAACAAGGACTTTCTGCAACATTTTCAGGTATAGGGACGAGGTTGCCGACCCATCTGGACGAATCCACTTAACTAACGATTTCTGTTTCATCACAGAATATAGAATTTTATTGAGAAATAATGAATTAGATTGAATATAAGCGATATGCATGGTAATCAAGTAAGGTCTCCACTTAGCACAATTTTCTTGTGCTTTAAAGCTATTTCAGGTTTAAAGATGAATTTGGCAAAATTAAAATTGGTACCGGTTGGACGGGAGTTGGGACATAGAGGCTTGGCATCTATATTTATTGGGGTGTAAAACATCTGGTTCACCAATGAATCAGGTAACAAGATATATCATTTGCTTTCTTTTCTATTCTTTTCTTTTTAAATATTAGTTGCTTAAAATCATACAAATTATGCTCTCTCTCAGGTTGTGGAATGGGATAATCCCTACACTTGGTTTGAACCATAAATGGAATAGTTAGTTGTATTCTTACTTCTACATTTTCTGTAGTTGCCATGGCTAATACCTTGTGTGAGTTGTGTCCCTATCAAAGCCTGAGAGCTTTTATTAAAATGCCACATTTTGTTCCACTAGATGTATAAATAAGTTTGTGAGTTGAAAAGATTTAGGCCAGCATGCAATTAATGCAGAGGCACAATAAAACTGAATTCTTGCTTGAGAATTATTTTTCCTGACTTGTTTCTGAACTTGTAAGATAAATTGATTTCTTGTTTCTTTTTGTACCGGAAAAGATGAAACTCTAGTTTTGTTTATGAACTCAAAAAAAAAAAAAAAAAGTTTAATTACTTGATGATGACGATGGGTTTCAAAACGCGGTCTTTTTTTTTTTTCTTTGTTAGTCATGAGCAATTAATCTCAACTCTTGAGAAAGGTTCCAATCAACCTGCAGAGATTCTACTCCAAAAAAAAAAAAAAAAAAAAAAAAATTTATGCTAAAGACACAACTTTTAATACAACTTTGTGCTACAACTTGCCATATGGCGAGTTGTAATTGGTAAAAGTATGTCAGTGGATCATGTGGAGACACACTCTTACCAATCACAACTCATTATGTGACGAGTTATGACACAAAATTGCGCTAAAAGTTATTTCCCTAACATAATTCAAAAAAAAAAAAAAAAAAAAGCCTGTAGACAATAGGCTCTTCTTCGTATAGTTGACACAGCACGTGGATCTTCAAGAGCAAAGAAATCTATAGTACACTTTACACTGTTGAACATTCTTTGCCTTGGGGATTGGAGTTGAAAAAGGGCCTCAACTGAGTCAAAAGGTTTCCGAAATCCCTTTTCTCTTTAACCCTTTAAACCTTTTTCTTTTTCATACATATTGTGTTTTCCTCCTATTCTCTTAATCATGACGAAAACTCTCTTCCATCTTTTATTATTTTACGATTTTCCCTTTTTCTTTTTTATAACCATCCAAGTGATATTTGCATTAATTTCATTTTGTGTTCGCAATTCCAAATTGTTTTATATATAGATATCTCCAAGTCTTAAACCTAAATTAACCTTTACATTCTTAATTTTATATACGGTATGAAAGTTGGCAAAAACATTGTAGTTTAGTGGCATAACATATTCTCATTTCAACATACTCTTGAATTTCGCCCAACAACTTTCCTAGCACATTGATACCATAATGTTTATGAGGGCAAATCATAATCAGCAAGTAGAGTATTATTAACCAACATAAAGCAACTTTTGAATGCCATTGTCAATAGTTAAATTCATACCAAAGCTATTACTTTTAAGACAGTTCTAAAATTAAAAACTCATAATCACTTTGAAAAAAATCATCCGAAATTGAAAATCTAAAATCTAAGAATATCATAAATAATCATCATTGTGTAGCAAATTGCTAATTTTGTAATATAACTTGGTTGCTTTCTATTGAACTTGTAAACTGGAAATTGTTTTTAAATTTTTAATAAATGATCATTTATCCCAAAAATTTAAAAGGTAGATAACTCCAAGGGATAACACGATTGGTTAAGAACCATGCCTTATGAAGCAACTCAAAGTCTAAAGTGATAAAAGAAAAGTAAATTTAATCATTGAATCAATATTTTTTTATATGTTCATGCGGCAAGTTAACCCATTTGTGAGCATTTGAAGTTTCATGTAATAAGTTGTAAGAGGACTCTTTGAAAGCAATCTCATGAGTTAGGGTGTAGCAACAAAGGGTAGACACTAGATATGCAACCTCAATTATGAATTTGGAGTACAGCAATTCAGTGGGTGCTAAAGTTGAATGTATAATATATACCGATGTTGACTAAAGCTCTTGGCAATGGCATTCAATGGGCTGTCCAATTAGCTAAATTAGATTTTTTTTTTTTTAAAAAGGGACAAAACTTAGGTACAATACCTTAGGTGTTTTTCTTTAGGTTTCCCTCTTAAGATTCTGCCATGAGGCTACTTAACTAAAAAATATACTTCCTTCCTATGAGAAAAAATCTACATAGCAGAATCTTAAGATGAGAACATAAGGAACAACACCTAAGTATTGTAACTAATTCTTGCCCTTAAAAAAATTGATCATAGGGATATTCTCAAAATTAAACCATCATTGAAAATAACTTCAACGAGTGTGTAGACGCTATGGCTAAAACTGTAGTGCATGTGGGTTGGCTTTTGTTAGCTTTAATTGAAGATCGATTTCCCACGACGTGAGGAGAGCTCCTTTAATTGGGGTTTTCTTTTTCTTCTTTGTGGGAATCTTCTTTGATTAAGTTACAAGTCATTTTAAATAGTGTTCAAAAAAACAAAAATTTTGCAAATTCATGTCCTACTCTTAATATTCCACTTATATTCTATTGATCGCACCATATCATATATTTGATTTTATTACATTTTTTTTTTTAATTTTCATGAGAATGTCTTTTTTTTCTTGTTTGTATTCATTTAAGGACTTTTCTTGTTAATCTATGTAAAGCCTTGGGTAATAATTTTTTTTTGGTTAAAGATGATTGTATCCCTTTATTTGTCAGTAAATATTAAGAGAGAAAAAAAAAAAAAAAAAAAGGTAAACCTTCAAGTCTTTAATCTTATTAATATTAACATATAAATAAATTCTTAACATGTCATCTTTTTAGTGGGAATTGAAATCTAAAGCTCCAATAATGTATGTAGTTAAATCTTTTTTTTTTTTTTTTAAAGCAAAAGTCACATGATTATTAAATTAAAGTTAGTTTTTTTTTTTAATAGATATATTAAAATTAGTATTTTCCCTCACAAATATTTTTATTTCTTTTAATTTTTAAAACTTTTTTTTTCAATAATTAAGATTAAAAATTGTTTTTAAACTCTCAGTTATCTATATCAAATAGAGAGGACAAGGACAAAGATAGCAACACGTTCAAGAAAAAAATTTAATAAATGGAAAAGTTTAGGACCACATTATTTTTCACAACTTTTTTCCACAACTGTAACGTGGCAGAGTGTGATTGGTAAAGAAAAAATAGTAAGTCATGTGTAAGTGATAGTTAACCACTCATAATCTGTCACGTTAGAGTTGTGAAATAATTGTAGTCCTAGAATTTCTCTTAATAAATACCAACAAAAGTGTCCCATGACACACCACAAGTGGGTCCCCTCAACACTTCTTCTCTACTCTCTGTCTCTTTCTATTCCTTCCTCTCTTTGTGACACAAATTGAAGTCTCCCTTTTAATTCATACATGCATGCCATTTTGCCATTTCTTTGCCATCCAAAGAGAATTACGATATGGGAAGAGAAAGCATTGAAGAAGGAGAGCTATCAACTAATCTAGTTGCCAAAGATGAACACCATCAAGTTTGTGGCAGTGGTACTAGTAGTGGTGACCATGTTTGTGCCAACACTACTGGTTGTGATGATGGTGGTGAGAGTCAGAGTGGATCTTCCCCAGCCAGAGGTGTGGTTAGGCTTAGCACTTTGGTTGCTTTCATGTTTGTGTCATCGTACTTTAGTTTAGCATAGAGTGGTCCACACGCTCTCTAGACTCTCGTCCACATGGTCCATGGTCTACAAAGGTTTTGGTGTGTTTATGATGAGTACCAAATTCTATGATATCTAACTAGATACATTTGAAATGGAGAGAAACTATTGTAACACAAATCATTGGAATTATTAATGCCTGAAGAATTATTAATTTTTGTATCTTCACTTCAGTTTGAAGTGTCACAATGTTTTCTATGATACTAGAGCTAGCCTATTAGGCCATGATAGAACATATTTTAGTTGAATCACCAAATATTTGTAGGGATTTTACATACAAATGCATCTAAATTATTGGGGTGTAGATTTGTCAGGCTTAGTCTTTTGTAACATTGGAGAGAATAACAGAATAAGACAATAATGGGATGGGTATCTCTATGTGGGATGCCTAGACGTTTGATATGCTAACTACTGAACTGAAAATGATGGATAATTGATTTTGTAGGTGAGATACTAATCACTTGCTCTGTTGCACAGACTGGAATCATGGATGACCTGGGTCTTGCAGTGGCAGAGGTGGGTGTAAAACTATATAGTGCTCCATTGTTAGAGCTTTCTTAATGAAGTGAAGTGAATCAAATTTCTTTCTGCAATGTCCACTTTGTTGCATTGTTTGGTTATTTCTCATTTGCTTGCCTTACACATTTTTGTATACGAGATTCTAAACATCTTTTGGTTATAATGCAGTACTCAATTTTTGGTTCAATATTGACAATTGGAGCAATGATAGGTGCAATAGTGAGTGGCAAAATAGCAGATTGCATAGGTAGAAGAGGCGTAAGTACTTCACCCCAGAATTATCACTAGTTGTTTTGTTAAGTTTCAAACTCCACAGATCACCAGTTTTTCAATTTGTTGGTCGTTTTGCAAGGCAGACAATGGGCTTTTCAGAGATATTTTGTCTGGCAGGGTGGCTTGCCATAGCATTCTCAAAGGTTTTGAATCCTATCTATTTGCTTTTTGCAGTTCCAAACATTCATGTTGATGTTACATACATAATAACCTCTAACATTACCTGAAAAGATGCTTATATTAGGAAATTAAAAATAATTTTGGCGCATCACAATTACTCACTTTGTAGTTGCTCTTACAAAAAAGTGAATTTAGATGATCGTAAGTGATCAGAAACAACTATGTCAATGTTTTAAGAATCAATCTGTAGTGAGTAAATATATTATCATAGCTTCACTTCCTAACGTCAAATGTTTGGTGCTTGTTGAAAGGTTACTTGGCTACTGTTGGTTTGAACCAAATTCTTAGTGTTTAAAGGTTGGTTAAGTTAAATTTATCCATTTGGTTCGGCAATCAGGTGTACACAGGATCTCTCTCATTAGGCATGGGAGGAATTCCTTGGGTTATAATGTCAGAGGTAGATTTACCTTATCAGACTTGGAACACCATCTTTTATTGTCAAATAATGGCCATGAAGGCCTATGGTTGACTGAATGGAGTGGTTTCCGTCTCGGATATTTCCCATAAACATGAAGGGCTCAGCAGGTAGCCTTGTGAGTTGTGACATTGGTTAGCTAGTTAGGTTCTTGGATTATATCATATGATTTTAACTTTCTAATGGATTGGAGCCAGCAGGTACCAAACCAATCTTATCTCTTCATAGAGTTGTTATATTGGGTACAAACTGCAATATGATCACTTTAGTTTTAAATTTATGTTTACTTTTTATCAAAAACATTCTTCATATTCTCAAGTATGTGGCTTAACTTTTCTGTTCGTAGCAAAGTTGGCATCTGAGACCAAGGGGCGAACACTAGAAGAAATTCAAGCATCATTGAATCCATTTTTAGAAGGGTAAATATCCTATTCCCATATGATGGTACCTATCCATGTTTGAATAAGCAAAATAATCTTCAAAACCCATAAAATTGTGGCACTGTGTGCTAGAGACTAATTGGTGGTGACTATTTGTCACATGAAGCAAGGTTTTTAAATATCATAGAATTATTTAGCATTTATTTTCTATAACTGTTATGGGATTGATAACCATAGCTTGAATGTTTATCTTTAACCCATTAATCCTCCTTTTAAAAAAATCTATTTTCTTTGTTTTTAGTGCTTTTTTTTTTCCCATCTTTTTCTATTTTCCTCCTATTGTCTTAACCTTGATTGAAACTCTCTTTCATCCTTTTCTTTATTTTCTTTATAGTTTTTCCTTTTTAGGTTTAACCTAAATCATTCTCTTATTGTTGGCATTAGCTTCAAATTAAACACGTTGTTTTAGATTTGGTGAGGATGGTCTAATTGAGTTTAGGGGTAATTGGGTGATTTAAACTAATTTTAGTTTTCTTATGGTTTTTTTTTTAATCCAAAAAATATTTTCTTACACTCATTTACATCTACTATTTAAAACAAAAAACGAGAATAAAATGTTCACATTTAAAAACTAGAAAATATGAAAAAGTGGAATTAAAAAGTGAGTGTGATAGTATCATTGCTTTTATGCATCACTTTGTTTGTAGTTCTTGTCTTATGAGTTATGAATTGTGTTTTTGTGTGTTTGATCAACATAAAAGTAGTTTGTTATTCATAGGAGACAACTTATGGCTTTGGGTTGTTAGTGTTGTGGTGAGTTTAGGTCATATGTACGGATTTGGATTTTAGACTTTGGACCATGTGTATGGTGGTTTTTGTTGAACGACTTTAATTGCCTTTAAGTAATTGTTTGGATTTGAAGGGGTTAGGTGTTGGTTGGGCCAACTGTGGCTTTAGGTATTAGACATTTTGAAGCAAGTGTTCATTCTAGATTATCATTTTTTTTTGGGCTAAAATGCAAAACTGACCCTCTAACTTTTTTCAGATTTCATCTCAGTCCTCTAACTTTATTTTCGTTCATTTCAGTCCTTTAGGTTTCAAATTTATTCAATTAAGGCATTTCCGTTAACTTTTGTTAAAAAATTTTGAAAAAAAAAATTCTAAAAATTTTTTTCAGTCATTAATTGAATTTTTTTAATTTCAAAAATTTGAAGAAAAATTTATATAATTGAAAAATTAACCACAACATATAACAAAATTTGATGGAAAAGTCTTAATTGAATAAACTTGAAAGTTAGAGGACTGAAATGAAATCTAAAGAAACTTAGAGGGTTAGTTTTGCATTTTACCCTTTATATATATATATATATATATATATATATATTTCATGTAAACATGTAGAGCAATGGATTGGGACTTTAGGATAATCGCTTTTACAATAAGAAAATATATTTTCTAAAATTTACTTGACTTCTTCGTGTAATTTATTATTTTCTTAAAAATCAAGAAATAATCACAAAAAAAAAAAAAAAAAAAAAAAAATTCTCTTCATTGAAGGGAAACATTAATCCAATAAGATATAGAAAGAGAAATGTAACGAATGAGAGAAGGAAAAGCCTATGGTTAAGTTTATTTAGCAAGTTAGTATGTTACTTTATCTTTTCTCTCTTTACTCCAATGTATCTGAATTTTCACATAATAGTGTTAACAAGTGGTTCTTTATTTTTTACTCCATTGCCTCTGAATTTTCACATAATAGTGTTAATAGATGGTAGAAATGGGGATGGTGATGGCAGTGGCAAAAGCATTAATAGTGATGATAGTGGTAGTGGTGGTGACAACGGCAGTATAAATAGTAATTAGTGGTGAAACTAGAATGTCAAAATTAGGGGCTCAAAGTAATAACAACTATATAAATAAATTTAGAAGATTCATATAAAATTAAGAAAGTTTCTTCTCAAAAAAAGAAAAAAGAAAAAAAAAAAAAAAAAGTAAGTTTGTGAGATACCAATATACTACAATTTAAAATTTTTGGATCCCCAAGCATATATGTATTTTTTGTCCAAGAGTGTGGTCATGGAGGATTGGTTAATACATAATAGTATGACAATTATAATGTTGGTAGAATTTATAAATAATGCATTCCTTCATTGAGATTGAACTTCAAATTTGGTTTCTTCAAAATCTAAATCATAAAACAACTCAAAATTTTTTAATTACCTTTATTGTTAACATAAATAAAGGAAATCAATATTAGAAAATTTTAAATTACAATTTTGAGTATCTTCTACCTTAAAAGTCATAATCCAAATATAACAAATGAGATAAAATAATATGTGTATATAATCTAGATAGAGATGTGCAAAGAAATCTCATTAATTAATGAATTAGAGAATAAAACGTTGTGGGTTCTTTTTTTAGATAGCACCTAGGCTCAAGTAGAAACAAGGATCCTGGGCCTTATACTTGTGGTTTGGTGGACTGGCCTTGGTTCACCGCAGTTGTGTTGAGTTGATTACGAACCAAGTTGTGCACAAAACATGGATTCTACAACACATACACATTCATACATACATACAAAATATATACGTATTGTATAGTAAGGAACATTAAAGGAATAATACAAAAGGTAAATAAGACACCAGGGATCCTCAGAAAGATAAATGACATTTCATTATTTTTTTGAGTTTTAGTACATTGGGTCCTTTTTCCACTGGGATATGTCACAAGGTCCAAATAAGTTCAAAAGTCACAGACTTAGATAGCTCTTTGTAGGCTTTTAAGACTTGTGAGGTTTAAATTCCTTTGAATCTAAGTGTATCCTCTAGTGTCTGTCTCAGGATCCCTCACAGTGTTTTCCCTCTTTTCTCATTTTTTGAATTTTAAAGAAGTTTTTTAAAGGATCTTTTTGCTCTGACTCCTTATTGCTGAATGGTTTTTGCTGATGACTTCTCCCCCTTTTATAGTACCTTCCTAGGGTTTTTGGTGTACCACTGATTCCCTCCATTTGTTGCCCTAGGTACTAGAACCAATGTTGTGTTAGTAACATTGGTGGCTGGTCCCTTCCTCATTTTCTCACAATGTTTTCCTTTTGTGGTTTTGCCCCAAAAAGCCCCCAACTGACCTTCTTCTTTTGGGGGGTCCTATGGGCTGACTTTCAATCATCTCTTCCCAAAGCTTCTTGATGCTCCTTTTCAGACCCACATTTTGGTTGCTTTACCTTTTGTCATTTTCTATAAATGGGTAGATTCTTCCCTGTCAAGCTGAAAGATCCCAACCACCTTCCTTCATGGTTCACCTTCCTGTGTTTCCCGAGGTACCAAACTTCTTTTTCATGAAGTGCTGATTCCTAAGTCATCAGCCTTTTTTCTGTGCCATAGACGGCTGATGGGACATGCCTATCTTCGTTCCTTTTGTCCATGAGCATGCTTTCTTGAGCTGTCAAAGTCCTAGCTGATCCCTTTCTGCATTTCCCAAGGATCCCATGGCTCTTGCAGTCTCAAGGTATCCTGGTTTAGTCCTTTTATGGGCTCCCCAGAAAACTCTCATTACAAAGGCTGGGCTGAGCTTCCTTTTTCCTTTTCCTTCCCTTTTAAGGCCCCAAAGCTTGCCCATCCATGTGTTTGGGCTTCCTCTTACTCATTTTAAGTGGGTCTTAGTTGGTGGATTGGGCCTTGCCTACTTTTGAGGGCCCCTTTAGTTTTAGATTTATACTTGTGATATTTTAGACCTCAACAAACATTAGTATGGACAAGTTTAGTAATAGAAAGAGGGGCAGGGGAAAGAAAGATGAAAAGTTAGCATAAAGTCTAAACATGGGAAAAAAAAGATAAAATTAAAGAGAAAGAAAGGTGTATATATATATATATATATATATAACTTAGAGAAAATTCAATTAGATTTCAAATTAAAATTCAATTAGAGTCTAATTTTGCGCTACGTGTCCCATCTAATTTAAGTTTTTAAACTTTTGTGTCAAGTGAGTTAATTTAGTGTAAAAATTGGATTTCAATTAGAGTTTAATTTTACGTTATGTGTCCTATCTAATTTAAGTTTTTTTCTTTTTTTTTTTTTTTAATGTCAAATGAGTTAATTTAGTGTAGAAAATGAGGAGTCCAATATAAATAAACTATAAAAAACCTAATCATATATCTAACTCTATATATAAAATTAGAGAAAGAGAGAGTTGGAATGATTTTATATTTATGAGCCTTTTTTTTGTATAACTAAAACAATTCAAATTTATAAGTCATTTATGTAATATGCCATGATTATGTATTGTCCATTACTAACTAGGTAATATGCGCGCGTGCACACACACACATATATGCTTTTTTAAACAAAAGTTTAGAGAAAATTGAATTAGAATCAAAATTAGATTTTGCTTTTGTTAAATTTTCATACAAATTAAATTGTTTATATTTTTGCTGTTATTTTTTCACTAAACTAATGAACATATTTTTTATATTATTTCTATTAAGATATTTGGTATGCGAAGATATTGAACGTAACAAACTGTAATTGAGCTGAACGATCTCATGTACCCATCCCCATTCAATTTAGGAGGTACTATTTGACCAATTTATTATTTTATTTTGTGTTGTATTTAATAGAATTTCATAGGCAATAATTGTGAATTGATATTGTATATATAGTATCTAATAGTGATTTTCAAAATTATATATGTAATAACAATGTAATGAGAAACTTGACGTAACCAATATCATGAAAATTGTAAAGAAAAGCTATTTTAATACCTCCAAATATCCTGATCGAACTATGTCCTATATGTTTAATAACTCTAACTATCAACAGTAGCACCACTACAATTCATCATATCTATTCGTAAGCACGGGTTACATACTAGTATAAATCTAATAAAACAACATAAATGCCTTAGGGATATAAATTTAAGCAAGCAAGAATTAGTGTCTTGTCTACGTGTTTGCTTCTTATATTTTTATTTTGTTTCACTTTCTTTTGTGTTGGAGAAGGTATTTTTAATACAATGGCATGACGATCATATGTATAGTAGAAGTTATAAATTAACTACACATGAACTTAGCTTAACAAAATTGAAATTGAGGTTAGCTTGGAAGCTCCCCTAGGTGTGTTTTAAAGGCAAATAAAAGAGAAATAAATGTATATAAATCTAATCTAGTAAGCATAGATGCCTTAGGTATAGAAATCTATGCAAGCAAGAATCAATGACATCTTCATTGATTATTTTCAATGAAGGGAGATATTAAACTAATAAGATATAGAAAGAGAAATGTAATGAATGAGAGAAGAAAAGCATATGATCAAGTTTATTTTGCAAGTTGGAGTATCTTGCTTGATCTTTTCTGTTTCTTTTATTCTAATATCTCTGAATTTTCATTTAATGGTGTTAACAAGTGGTGGAAATGGGGATGGTGGTGGCAGTGGTAAAAGTATTAACAATGAGGATAGTGGTAGTGGTGGTGACAATGGCAGTATGAAAAGTAGTTAGTGGTGAAATTAGAACATCAAAATTAAGGTTTCAAAGTAATATCAACTATATAAATAATTTTAGAAGATTCCTATAAAATTAAGAAAATTAGGGAGGCATTGATATACTTGTTGCAAAATTAAATCCAAAACATAAATGTAAAGTTTGACAATTTAAAATGTTTGGATCCCCAAGAATATATGTATTTTTTTGTCCAAGAGTGTAATCATGGTGGATTGATTGAGAGTATGACAATTGTGATGTTGGTAGAATTTGTAAATGGTGCATTCTTTCATAGAGATTGAACTTTGACTTTGGATTTTTCATAATTTAAATAATAAAACAACATAGAATTTTTGAATTACCTTTCTTGTTAACATAAACAATAGAAATCAATATTAGAAATTTTAAATTACAATTTTGAATATATTTTACCTAAAAAAGTTATAATCCAAATATCACAAATGAAATAGAATTATATGTATATATAATCTAGATAGAGATGTCTAACTAGATTTCATTAATGAATGAATTTGAGAATAAATCGATAGTATGGATACGTTTAGGAAAAGAATGGTGGAGAAAAGAAAGAGGAAAAGTTAGAATGAAGTCTAACCATGGGGGAAAAAAGATAAAATAAAAGAGAAAAAAAGTTATATAAATCTAATAAAGAAACATAAATGCCTTAGATATAAAAATCTAAGCAAAAAAGAATCAATGACTTGTCTACTTATTTGCTTCTTATGTTTTTTCTTTGTTTCACTTTCTTTTGTGTTGGAGAAGGTATTTTTGGCACAATGTCATAATGATTGTAGAACTAGAAGTTATGAATGAACTCCACATGGAATTAGCTTAACAAGATTGAAATTGAGACTAACTTAGAAGTTTCCATAGGTGTGTTTTGAAGCAAAATTAAAGAGAAAGAAAAGTATATAAATCTATTCAAGTAAGTATAAATGTCTTAGGTATATAAACCTAAACAAGCAAGAATCAATACTTGTATGTGTTTGCTTCTTATGCTCTTTTATTGTTTTACTTTCTTTTTTGTTGGGGAAGGTATTTTTGGCATAGTGGCATAATGATCCTATATATAGAAGAAGTAATAGATGAACTTCACATAAACTTAGCTCTAAAAAAAATTGAAATTGAGGCTAATTTGGAAGCTTTCCTAGGTGTGTTTTGAAGCCTAAATTGAATTCTTCTTTATGTAAGTATAGATAGTTGCTTTTGCAAATTTGTTTATATAGATGTGTGTGTGTGTGCTTTTTTTTCTTTTTTTTAATAGTATGTTGATTTGCTTGCTTAAAATTTGTCATATAGATGTTAAATGTAGTAAACTTTTAGGCTTATTTAGTTGTTAATTTTTACTTGAATTAACAATATATTTTTGTGAGATATGTTATTGAATCACATTCTTATTAAATATCTATCATAGGTTTATCATATGAAAATTTTCACAACATTTAGTTGTCAATGCCTTCTACAATTAAATCTAAGTTTTTTTTTTTTTAGTCACAAGAAATGGGAGATCAATTATAGTTGAAACTTTTATGGAAGCATAATGTCTTTCTCGTTTTTTCTTAGCTTTCTTGTTTTTTTTTTTTTTATTATTATTATTATTATTATTATTATTATTATCATCATCATCATTTTACATGGAGAGTGGAGACCTTCAAATTATAACTCATTCAAATATTTGAAACGAGGATCCTAATAAATTATAACTCATTTTATAATGTAAATAATAACTTATACATTGTGCCTATCAAATATTCAAATTTTCTTCTATTAACAACCTTAGTTGAAAATTCATAAGCCCACCCACATTCTCAGGCCCAAATTCACCATACTAATTCTAAAAGACCTGTAAACTCAAAATAGAGATAGTGTTCTAAATCCTTCCAAACAAGTCCAAACTCATCAGCATCCAGCTCCCAAATGTCTCCTATCTTTCTTAAAATCCCATAATCCTCACCTCTAATCTCACAAGCTGACATTAAAAATTGGATTTCCAAATCAAATTTGAGCAAGCCCAGCCAACGAGAGCATTAGCGTCTAAGCTTAGTGGAGAAGTGCCAGATTGTCTATTTGGTATTATTGGTCTTTACTCTTTATACAAAACTTTACTAATTTTCTTTATACAAATTCCTTGCCTAATTTCTTCTCATGCTCTTTCTTTTGTGTTGGTGAATGTTTTTATGTGCCACAGGCATAAGAAGCCTATATATAGAAGAAGTTATGGATGACCTCCACATGAACATATATTTGATCAAATTGATATTGAGACTAACTTGGAAGCTTTCCTAGGTGCATTTTGAAGTCAATATTGGATTATTCTTATAGTAAGTAATGATGGTTGTTTTTGCAAATTTATTTATATGCATGTGTGTTTTTCTAATTACTTTATATAAATAATATGTTGATTTGATTGCTTAAATTTTGTTGTATAGATGATTTGATTGCTTAAATTTTGTTGTATAGATATTAAATAAAGTAAAATTTTTGGCTTATTTAGTACTTGAATTAACATTATATTTTTGTGAGATATATATTATTGCTAAATGGTTTTGGTTCATGCTACATTTGACTTTGCGTGCATAAAAATTACATCAATTAGTTACTTTTTTAAATTACTATTTTCTTGAATTCACATTCTTATTAAATATCTACAATAGGTTAATCACATGCAAGAATTTGCAACAATCAATTGCGATCCACTGTTAAATCTATATGGTTATTTGTTTAATTATATTTAATAATTCAAAAAATTATAAGATCCCTTTATAAATTAATGAGTTTCTAATGCCTAATTGTTTCGATATTCCGAAAGAATGATAGATCATAATAATGTTTGGTAAACCTGATGGTTTGGAAAGAAATTCATTCCAACTATGAGTTAAGCAGAAAATTTTTGAATATTCCAAAAGTAACAATCTCTCCTCTTATATAAATGTAGATCCACACCAAGAATTTTATTAGTGTGACCTACTATTACATGGGAGGAAGGAACATTAATCTTAGTGCAAAGAATTTGACATCAGGACCCTAATAAAATCCCATTCCCTTTATAATGTAAAGAATAACTTATACATAGTGCCTATTAAATATTCATTTTATCTTTTATTAATAATCTTAGTTGAAAATTCATAATTTTTTTAATACTCATTTTAAAGAACTTTTTTCTATCATATTTAGAACTTTTCAACATTGTCTTCCACATTTTACATTGAAAAAAAAAAAACAATAAATATTTACTTTAGGAACTAAATCACTAGCTCTATTTAATATTTATAACAGATGACAAAATAGTGAAAATACATCCCCACCCTCTCCACCCCCAATTTGACAAACCATGATTTTTATTTTTAATTAATCACTTCTTCCAAATCCAACAACTTTATTTTTACAAAACTCCAACCATGCCCAAATATTGAGAATCCACCTCCAAATGCCTCCCATCTTACTTATGCAAAGAAATTTATTTTAACATTAGATTTGATGAAAAATATTGAATACTTTTGGAGCAATAATCATTTCCCTAGAAAAGGTGGGTTCCTACCATGAATTTAAATAGTAATACCCTCTATTATATTTACTTAGGCTTAGAAAACTATTGCCAAGGGCCTTGTAGCTGAATTGGCACCTCTCCATGTATAAAGTGCTTGGGGGTTTAGGGGGGAAAGGGTTCGAGCTGTGGGGTTAGCAGCATGTTGTAATTATTTCTCAAAAAAAAAAAGGCTTAGAAAACTATTATCATAAAAAAAAGTTATTTAGTAGAACAACTTTTGTAAAATTACACAAAGTCTAACTTTTTTTAATTATAATGAATATTTATTGACATAAACAAAAGAAACTAAAACAAATTTGCTCTAGACTTTAAATGTGCTACACTACCACAAACCACATGGTACAACCAACATGAACATCCCTTCAACCTCCATTATACTCCTGAAGATGACTCCGGTGAATATTACTGTGATATCTGTGAAGAAGAAAGAGATCCCAAGCAATGGTTCTACTACTGTGCAGAGTGCAGCTTTCCTGCTCATCGTGACTGTATTCTTGGGGAAAATCCAAATGTCAAGTAACACATATAATGGCCACTAGTTGGGAGGTGCTACACAGTAATTTGACTTTGACCCACACACAATGTACTTTCATTGAAGAAATAAAGACCAATGACAATGTTAAAAGTGATCTATCAATGTGCCTAATGTAATTTCAACATTCACAATAATTGTTTATAGAAAGACCAATGTTGTTTTAATTTTTATTTGTATATTTTTCATTTGGGTTGAGCCTTTAGTTTTTTTTTATTGTGACTATGTTACCATTGGATATTACTATTATTATTATTTTTTGCCCATAATGATATTGTTTCCTCTAGTTTCCTGTTGGAATATGAAAGACCGTAGATGCATATTGATAAGAACAGAAAATTCTTGTGACAACCAAGTAGACAACCAAAACGAGACATGTTATTGTCTATGAGTGCTTGAAACATTTTTCAGTGAGTAGTACCAATGTGATAATTCATTTTGAGATATGTTATATGGTCTAGAATTGTTTGGTTGAAAGTGGGTAGCACATAAAAATAAAGCTTATGAGTTTATGCAGCTCATTCATGACAGTTTTGCTGCTTCTACATTTGAGAGAAAAGAGGAATCGCAAGAACAAGTGTTAATGAAAATGGACCAATGCATTGAGTGAACTTCTGAAGGTATGCTTAGAGATTAGATGTGAACATGGTTGGGCTTACTAGTCAGGAATTTTGTGTTTAATTGGTGTAATAAGAACACAAAAAATGTTAACTAAGTTTGGCCTGAAAGAACAAAATATAGAATTGAAATACAAAGGATTTGTTAAATATAGCTAAGGTTTATTCTTTCAAAACTCTTCGGAATTTTCCATTTCTTAGATCCCATAAGTGGATATCAGCTTAAGGACAGGTTTCCATTTGTAATTTACTTGAGATGCGTCATATTTGTAATTATCGTTAGTAGTTGTTGGTATATCTCCTGTGGATATCAGCTTAAGGCAATCTTATTAGATAGAAAGCTTAGCTGTGATGTTGCTTGTAACCTTTGTCTCAGAGAAACTGAAATAATGGATCACCTATTTGTGTTCTACACCTTTTCTAGAGCTATCTGGTTTGGGTCAGATTTATTGATAAAGACAGCAGAGTTTCAGCCTAATTCACTAAAATGGGCACTTTTAAAATGGCTCGTCCAATAGGTTTGACATAGAAACCTTTAACTTTGTTTCCCAAACTCTGTATACCACTCTCTGGGTCATATGGCTTAACAGAAATCAAGTGCTAATGCCTATAATGTTCTCCTAATGTCTAAGGCTTTGGTTTGCTTGTATCAACAAGCTTATGCAGACGATCAGCAGGAACAAGTTAATAGAATAAACTCAGACTTCATAAAAAAAGGCAGGCCCATCAAGGATGTAAGGTTTGAATTTATTCAACCATCTAATTGGCTTTATTCCGTGCCAAAATTTGCTTGTAATTCAGCATTTAGTAACCCTGTATTTAGGTGGGTTTGATGTAAGGGTAGTGAGTGAGATAGAGTGAAGTTTTGCTCAACGAAGTGTGGCAAGAAAAAGAGACTCGCGCTGGGACTCGCGGGTTGACTCGCGGCTGCAAGCCGCCAAAGCTGCACACTGCCAAGCATGCTGGATGATAACAGTCCATGGCAGCTGGAGCACTACAGGACAAAACAGGCACTGGCCATAACGGTTATCTCGCGACTGGATCTTGCGACTTAGTCAAGCCGCGAGGTCAAGCCGCGAGCCACCCCTGTTTTGTAAAAACCTGACGTTTCACATTCCTCTCCACTCCAGTATAAATACCCCTATTACCCACGATTGAAAGAGAGCTTCCAGAGAGAATTTTGAGAGAGAAACCCTAAAGAAAAACTAGATTGATTCACACACAATCTATACCTTAGAGACTCTTCAAATTCCTCAACTCTCTTCCTCTCCATTGTCAAATCCTTGAGAGGCATTATACCAAACCTGGTTCTCACCATCATCATCACTGTGAGACAGTTGTTTGGATTTCTGGGAAGCAGTTAGGAAGGAACCAATCTTCATTGGTTGATGCTATGGTTTAGTAGCGAAATCCGGGAAGCTAGAAAAGAAAAAGGTTCGGCGCAACCTCGTTGGAGCAAGAAGCTTGGAGGGCTTAGGTGCACTGGGTAGATTAGGCTTGGAGGGTCTATTGCTGTCCTTGTATCCCAACTATATTTTCTAGTGGATTGATTACCGCTTGGAGGGCGGCGGAAAGGTTTTTCGCCGAGGGCTTCGGTTTCCTCTTCGATAACACATCGCGTGTTGTCTTTGTGTTTGCATCTTCCTTCCTCTATCTTTGCCTTTAAATTATCTGCTGTGGATTTTATTTTGTTATGGCTTAGATAGTATTTAATCAATTTTGTATGATAGCATATGTTAAGTTTCCGCACACTAGTTGTTTGACATATTGCTTGAACTGATTAAGTTGTAATTTGGGGGTCTAAACGTTCAAAGGTGTTTTTACACGTTATTGAACTTTCAATTGGTATCAGAGCAGGTACACTTGTTGTGGTTTTATTACCTAAGTGTGATCCTAGACCCCTGTGTAGTGATTGATTGTTTTGGAATATACCATGCTGAATTGTAGCTTAAGTGTTTGTGAAAATGACTCTATGCATATGTCTGAAAGGTGTCTTACTGATGTTTTTGTAGAGTTGTTAAAAACTAAGAAACATGTTAGAGCTTTTGTTCACATGCTGGAATGTCTTGAAAATCATAATTATGTCTTACACAGTAGCATATCTGAATCTAAATCATTGATTAAGAAATATAAAAGAAAGAATAGAATGTTATGTGAAATGATTGAGAATCTGAAAATGAAGAATCAAACTGAAAGAAGCATGAAAACAGATGATGAGTTTGTGTTTGAAGGTCAAGAATGTCTATCACATGTGAACCTATTTGTGCATACCTCATTGAAGGTGTTTAATGCGTGTTTGTGGTATCTTGACAGTGGGTGTTCTCGCCATATGACAGGGGATAAGTCTCTGTTCAAGACACTCAAAGAAAGGGTCGGTGACTATGTGACCTTTGGTGATGGAAGTCATGCTCAAGTCCTAGGCAAAGGAACCATTGAGATACCTGGTTTGCCGCTGTTGAAAGATGTGCTGTACATAAAAGGGCTGAAGGCGAATTTGCTGAGCATCACTCAAATTTGTGATGATGATTTTCTGGTACAATTCTCTAAGAAGGGATGTTTGATCATCAATGAAGAGGGGATTCAGGTTTTGGAAGGAAATCGGACTACTGATAACTGTTATGGAATTGTTCTCACGGCACCCATATCGTGTAGAAGTGCTCGTGTGGATACGTTGGAGTTGTGGCATCACAGATTTGGGCATGCCAACTTCAAACAAGTAGCAAAAGTTTCAAAACTTGAAGCAGTCGAGGGACTTCCTAAGTTTGGAAAAGTGAAAAAGACCGTTTGTGGTGCGTGTCAAATGGGGAAGCAAACTAAGGCAAGTCATCACAAGGTGAGTGTGATAGCCACCTCTCGGTGCTTGGAGTTACTTCATGTTGATCTAATGGGGCCTACCAGAACAGAAAGCCTAGGGGGGAAGAGATACATTATGGTTATTGTGGACGACTACTCAAGATACACTTGGGTTGATTTCCTTAGAGAAAAATCAGAGGCTTGTGAGAGGTTGGAAATTCTGTGCAAGAAACTACAAAACGAAAAAGGGATTCCGATAGCCAAAGTTAGAAGTGATCATGGGAGGGAATTTGAAAATGCAAGATTCGAGTCCTTCTGTGAGAAGAATGGAATTAAAAGAGAATTTTCAGCTCCCAAAACTCCACAACAAAACGGAGTGGTAGAGAGAAAAAATCGTGTGATTCAGGAGATGGCAAGAGTCATGTTGCTTAACAAGCAAATATCTCAAAGATTTTGGGGAGAAGCTGTCAACACTTCGTGTCACATTGGCAATAGGATTTTCTTTCGAGTTGGTACAAAGAAGACTGCCTATGAGATATGGAATGGGAAGAAGCCAAAAGTGAAGTATTTCCAGGTGTTTGGAAGTAAATGCTATATCCTAAATGATCGAGAGAATCTTGGGAAGTTTGATGCGAGAAGTGATGAGGGTATTTTTCTTGGCTACTCTACTACAAGTCGAGCATATAGAGTGTTTAACAAGAGAACAAAAACTGTGATGGAGTCCATAAATGTCAAGATTGATGATGCCTTACCTAAGGTGGAAATGATTGATGATGTAGAAGGGCCGAGCACCAAAGAGGCCGATGTTGAGGTAGAAGCTTTGGATATAGAAGGTGAAGAACCTATACCAGAAGTAGAATCGACTCCCATCAACCCAAGAATGGAAACGAGATCGATGTCTAGAACATCAAGCCCTCTTACTCCTCCGGAAGTCCATCCTCCTATCTCTCGTAGTGATGAAGTTTCCACTTCAAAAAGGCCATCTTCAAGAGTTATCAAGAATCATCCGGAAAGTAATATCATAGGATCTCTTGATGACGGTCTTCGCCTCAGGAAAGGAAACGTTCTGCTAGCTAATCATGTGACATATCACTGTTATCTTGCACAATTTGAACCAAAAAGGGTTGAAGAGGCTCTTCAAGATGAGAATTGGGTTGAGTCAATGCATGAAGAGCTGAATCAGTTTGTAAGGAATGATGTGTGGGAACTTGCTCCACGGCCCGAGAACACTCATGTTATAGGCACAAAATGGATTTTTAAAAACAAAACTGATGAAGATGGAGAAATAATTCGAAACAAATCTCGGTTAGTAGCCCAAGGATACACTCAAGTTGAAGGAGTGGATTTTGATGAATCTTTTGCTCCGGTGGCAAGACTCGAATCCATTCGCATCCTCATGTCCATTGCGTGCACCTTGAATTTCAAACTTTATCAAATGGATGTAAAGTGCGCATTTCTGAATGGATATCTAAATGAAGAAGTATTTGTTGAGCAACCAAAAGGATTTGAAGATCCTCATTTTCCAGATCATGTACTAAGATTGAAGAAAGCCCTTTATGGCTTAAAACAAGCGCCTAGAGCCTGGTACGATCGTCTTACATATTATCTTCTAGACAGAGGTTTCAAGAGAGGGTATGCAGATCGAACTCTGTTTGTCAAAAATGATGAAGGTTATCTCCTTATGGCACAAGTCTATGTTGATGACATAGTGTTTGGGGCAACCATCGAAGATCATGCTACTGATTTTTCTGAAGAGATGAAGAAGGAGTTTGAGATGAGTATGGTGGGGGAGCTCACATTTTTCTTGGGTCTTCAAGTCAAACAACAGAAGGAGGGTAATTTTGTATCTCAAGAAAAGTATGCCAGAAACATCGTCAAGAAGTTTGGACTCGAATCCAAAAAACATGCCTCCACCCCCATGAGCTCTTCCACTAAACTGAATGTGGATTCGTCGGGAGTTGAAGTAAGTCCTACATTGTATAGGAGCATCATAGGAAGTTTGCTCTACCTTACAGCCAGTAGACCGGACATTGCTTTCAGTGTGGGCGTTTGTGCCAGGTACCAAGCTAATCCGAAGGAATCTCATCTGACTGCTGCTAAGCGAATCATTCGATATGTGAATGGTACTGCAAACTATGGTCTTTGGTATTCAAAAGACTCAAATGATTGTCTTGCTGGGTATTCAGATGCTGACTGGGCTGGCAGTGTAGACGATCGGAAAAGCACTTCAGGTGGCTGTTTTTATCTTGGTAACAATCTTGTCTCATGGATGAGCAAGAAGCAGAATTCAGTGTCTCTATCTACTGCAGAGGCAGAATACATCGCTGCTGGAAGTTGCTGCACTCAGCTTCTTTGGATGAAGAAATTACTTCATGACTATGGAATTCCTCAAGAAACGATGTGTGTCTTCTGTGACAACACCAGTGCCATCAATCTTTCCAAGAATCCTGTTCAGCATTCTAAGTCTAAACACATAGAGATACGCTACCATTTCATTCGGGATTTGGTAGAGGAAAGAGTTGTGTGTCTTGAGTTCATACACACCGACAATCAAAAGGCGGACATCTTCACCAAGCCTCTCGATGGTCCACGGTTTGAATCACTCCGTAAGACCATTGGTGTCGGTACAATTCCTTGATTCTCTTGTGTGTTGTGTGCTTCACATATTTATAACTTGATATATTTGCTTGTGATGTGGCACACACTTCCTTGTTAGCCCTTTGTGCAATATGTTTATTGTTTGTTTGTCCTTCTGTTAATTCTGTTGGTTCTTTCTGTGATTGTTCAATCATTTTTCTTCTTTTATGTCAAAAATCCAAAAATCACATAAAAATTAGAAAATCAAAAAGCTTGATTGACTCTGTTGAGCTTTTGTCTCAAAACTTGTTTTGCCTTGTACCTTTGTGCTAATGGCTTTGTGCATTTTCAAGCATTGCTTGTTTTCATACACTTATATCACTGTGGGAAAAATCTTGAAATCTTTGTGATTGTTGTAAATAGATCTTCAAACTTGTCATGAATGATTAGTGAATGGTTTTGTTGATCTTGAGACTTGCATAGACTTGTGTCTATATATCTTCCCACTCTTTATTTTTTGTTTTGCTAAAAAGAGCTCACCAAATGTAAATCTCCAAATGAAAAGAGATATTGAGCTGCAAAAGCCTGTCGCACATTCTAGTATTTGACTAGGAAAAAGGGTAAGCGACCTTATATTGAAGTGAATGTTTATTCAAAAAGCCAAAGGCTTATTCCTTAAAGTGAAATATCATATATCACTCTCACAATGAGAGGTGATTGACTCAAAAGATCAAAAAGATCAATTGTTATGATTGAAAGTGGAGTCAAATGTAAAGCTCCAAATCATGTTATCAAGTTTTGTGGGAGGTCATATACACATATTTCTATAATTGAGATGGGTCACATGATCTAGTGCTAATTGTGTATGCCTTGGTTGAATTGATCATTGAAGCTTCACATTAGACGAAGGACTATCTCATTGTTGATATCCACACACAACACACAAGTTTATGTTCTATAAATGCCATATTCATTTGTGTGATTGTACTTGATGAAATGTGTTTTCACATGCTCAATCTTTGTTAATTCAAGCACAAAAAGATTTTTGAGTGTTTTAGGTGTTTTTGGAAAGTATTTTGTTTGAAAAATCTGAAAATTTCAAATATCCAGTTTTGCCCTGTTTTGGCGGCTCAGTCGCAGGTATATCAAGTCGCGAGCCTCAGTCGCACCTTCGCTGGTCATTTTTGGTGACTTGTTCGCGAGTGGAAGGTCCAGTCGCGAGGTTCACTCAGAGATTTTCGCGGCTCAGCTCGCGACTTACTCGAGGGTAGACCTTCCAGTCGCGAAAAACACTTAGAAAAATTTTCAAATTTTCGTCCTAGGGTGTTTTGGCGGCTTGATCTGGCTACTTTTTGGCGACTCGTCTCAGTCGTGAAAATCGCGTGTTTTGGACATACAGGGGCAGTTTTTAAAATGTTTTTCCCTCGATCTTTTTGTGACTGTTCATTGTCTTTCTCATTTGCTCTTGTCCATTCACACCGTGCCTCCATTTTCGATCTCCATTGTTTGCCTCTTTTCAGCTCAAAATCGTCGACTAACAGGTATGGTTTTTCTGTCTTGAACTCTATTTTTCCTGTTGTTATGGTTTTCCCTCTGGATTTTTCACTATTGATTGTGTTTTTGTGATGGGTTTTTAGCTCAACTATTACTCTTTGTCTATGTTTAGCCTTTGAAAGCTTGTGTTTCTGTTTTTGAGCTAGTTTATTTTGGGTGGTTTTGTTCTTCATCATGTGCTTAGCTAGGGTTAGCTAATTTTTGTCTAATCTGCTGTTGATGTCGTGTTTTACTATGATCCTGTGTGGTATCCTGTTGATGTGTTGTTGATTGTGGGTCCTTTTTCAGCTGATTATGTGGTTCTATTTGGACTCCCTCTTCCGTGTAGTTCAATTTGAGCCATTCGTGTCCCTCCTTGTTGTTTTCTATCCATTTCCATCCAGCTATTAGGGTTTCTTCATTGTCCCTATATTTCCACTAACCCACTGCTAATAAAGTTTGCTGGATTGTGGTCTGTCATTTCCCTTGTTCGTAATGCAGACTGGTCATGTCACCATTCAAAAAGGCTGCTGTAAAAGGAGGTAGTTCCAAAGGGAAGGAACCAGTCATAGATGTTGATGATTTCTCACCTCAACCAAAAGGGACTCGTTCTTCATCGAAGAGATTCGATCCCGACAGGTTCAGATCATATGCAGCCTATCAGTCTTATGAGAATTTCTTTCTTCATGCCACACCATTACTAGAGAGAGCTTTGGATCAGTCATCACTTCATGACACTGACATTCCGAAATGGTTTGCTCACAAGGATTGGAATTACCTTCTCTCTGATCCGGATGACGCGTATGAAGAGTTGGTAAAAGAATTTTATGCCAACGCAATTGTGGAAGGAGATGAACTTAAGTGCTGGGTTCGGAAAAAGAGCTTTTCTGTCTCTCCTGCATATCTGGCAGAAATTCTTCACATCAACAGACCCATTTTCCGACATTCGCCAGTTTACGATGATCTCTGCCCTGATGAGGAGCTTCTTAAAGAAAGTCTTGGTCAAGATTTGGAGTTCTCGCCAAATGGCAAGTCCATCAGTGTTTCCTCTCTCTCTCCAAAGCTAAGAGTGCTTACAATTGTAATGTTTCACAATTTGTACCCTTTGTCAAGCACTGGGTATATGAACCTTGGACGGGCTTTGTTTCTTCATGATCTAATCTCTGATGTGGAAATAGACATCTGTGCTCATATCTTTCATGTTCTGCGCAAAACGGTTCTTCGAAATGAGTCTCGGATATGCGTTCCTTTTTGCAGTCTCATTTCCCGGATCTTGAAGCTCAAGGGAATTTATCCAATGGCTGATGAATCCCCTATGTCCAAACCAAGTCCAATCAACATGCGTACATTCAATGCAAGCTTTGGACATAGTCGGAAGAGAGCCAAACCAGAAACTTCTGCATCTCACAATGACTCTCAGTTTAGCACTCTCTCCCTGGATGAGAAACTTGATCACATTGTCTCATCTGTCCACGAGTTGAATACAAAGATGTCTGGACTCACAGCTTCTCTACACCATCAAAACACTCGGTGGGATATGAAGTTTACTTCTCTTCAAACTCAACTGGATCAAATTCAGAGAAAGCTGGAAGAGGATGACTAGCCTATTCCATGACAAAAAGGGGGAGAGATAGGCATGATCAAAGGGGGAGTGTCTTTATCTAAGGGGGAGTGTCTTTACATTCTTCTTCTCTTTAAGTTGATGTTTTGTGTTTTGTACCCGTAAACTGTTATTCAGGATGTTTGTGTTTTGTACCCATGTGCTTGTGTAAGCTTTTAGGGTTTATGTTTTATGCATAGTTTGTAGGCTTTATGGTATGTACCTTGCCTAGTGCAGCCTTTATGCTATGTTGAAATCAGTACTTCAATCTAAATGGTATACATTTTGGTTTATGTACTGTCACTCATGTGCCCTTGTAGGATTGTTCCTAGATGCATATGCCTTGTGTGATATGCATTGGTTGAGTGTTGAGCATACAAGTGTCTTGCCTTGTGCTTGTTAACTTGTATGTCCTTGTGTTCATTCCAAGTGTGAATGAGCACTGTGATCACTACCTTGTGGTGTTCACTTGGTTGATCAAGCCATGGTTTGTTTCATAACTCCATCTTTGCTTGATCACATATTGCCTGTTTCATATGCATTTTATAATTTTCTGCTTACAATGATTATGGTGTATTGTTGTGTTTCAGGAGTATTATGTTCATATGATTCAAGTGCTTCACAGCTTCTAGAGTTAGGTGTGAGTGAGTTTTTGTTCAACTGTTCCCAACTCACATGTTAAGTCTAGAGTCTGTTTTAGGGTTTTGTCACGGAATAGCCAAAGGGGGAGATTGTAAGGTTGAATTCATTCAACCATCTAATTGGCTTTATTCCGTGCCAAATTTGCTTGTAATTCAGCATTTAGTAACCTTGTATTTAGGTGGGTTTGATGTAAGGGTAGTGAGTGAGATAGAGTGAAGTTTGCTCAAGAGTGTGCAAGAAAACAGAGACTCGCAGCTGGGACTCACGGGTGACTCGCGGCTGCAAGCCGCCAGAAGCTGCACACGTGCCAAGCATGCTGGAAGATGAACAGTCATGCTAGCTGGA